>NC_092573.1:10121250-10425000 GCF_037975245.1 Apostichopus japonicus
TCTACCCTTTTTATACCTTACATTATCGATTTATATATTTGTATATCATGTTTGTATGTATTTTACTGTAAAGCACCTTAGAGCAATTTCTGATTGGATAAGGCGCTATAGAAATTTTGTATAATAAATAATAAATATGTAGAATGTTGCTGACGACATATCCTTCAATTTCTTCACTTAATTTACACCTTCTGTGTAACAATATTATAGAGCAAACAAGATCCTCAGTCATGACAAGATACTTAGAGAAATAAATCTCCAAGTTTTGGGTTGATTGTGTCTTTATCATTTGAACATAAAGGTGAAAGTTAATAATACCAGGTGTAAATGTTAACAGTTATTCCTGTCGATTGTTCATTAAATCTATGATGGTTATTACCAGTCACTGTCCTTGGACTTGGAATTAAAAGGGAAAATGAAATTCTAATGCATATATATCTATGCTGTAGCCTTGCGCTCACAGTTTAGGTTTTAAAAATGTTTCTGTTACAAGGAATACCAAATATTTATTTCTTTACTATTAGCAGATGGTTTGTGGTGTCAGTTGTATATAGGTTATATTTGTGAGTATTAACATGTATCACATCCTAAATGTAATGAAAAATGCCAGACGCATTTAAATAAGGAAATAAAAATGTCTTTCAATTTTGCTTTTAGTCTTTTTAAATTTAAGGAAAAACCTCTAACCTCTTTTGATGAAAAAGAAAGCCTATACACATTGTGTATCAACAGCATGGTATCTACCATGTACAGGTAAAGCTATCTCGTACTGTATTTTAGATTCTCCTGCAAGCAGGAACTCACGAAGAAGCCATCATTGGCTTATCAAAGCCGCAAGCTGACCGAAGTCAGTCTCTTAGATTCATATTTTAATGTCCATGATTATGAATTGTCAATTGTCAACAACTCTGTCACACATACATTGATCTTGGAGTGACTCGAACTTGGGACCTTATGATTGATAGGCACCGGGCTAACACTCCCTTCTTACAAAAAATGTCCAATCTTCTCTTCCCTTCAGGTTCAAAGTTTTATCAGAGGATGGCTTTGTAGGCGGAGGTGGAAGTCCATCGTCCAGGATTACATACGATCACCGCACGCGGAGAGCATGCGAAAACGCAACCACATCGTATTTGGAATGGTAGAGTGTGAACGTGAATACGTGGAACAGCTCTCCACTCTAATGTCCAGCTTTGTGAGACCTCTGAAGATGGCTGCCAGTGCCAAGAAACCAATCATATCTCACGAAGATGCCAATTCAATATTTCTTAACAGGTAAATATTTAAATTTAAGAAATAATGGGGGGAAAAAGAAATAAAAATCAATTTTTGTGGAAATGGAAATGAAATGTTACCATGGAAACTAAAGGAGCTAAATTTTCAAATATGCTAGCTAAGAATTTCCTGTAAGCACATTAGATTCATCTCAGGTGGATTCTAAACTATATACCCAACCAGTCATACAAGTGCATATTTTCAGTAGATGTAATGATGCAATAGCTCTGATTCGGCACCACTGGCAACCATTATGCAATTGCCCAATCTTTCTCCACATTGATCTATATACACCAATTTTTTGCTCTATATACCTTTATAATGTTAAGAAGGTATCATGATGTATGGTTAGAAATAATGTGTGATGGGAGAAGTAATTATAAGCTTATATTTCAGGGCCTTTATTTAATTTGATTTAGAACACTGCATACAAGAGGCTGTTTAAGGATTCAAACATTATTTTCATAAGGTGAGTAATGAAGACAATATCTTCTATATCTAGAACATGATTGATGTGGCCATCAACAATTATTCCTGCTTCATGAATTGTGGAACTAAATTATTTTGATAGTCTCTTACATCTGTGAAGATATAAAGTAAGGTATAAAACATTTAAAAAATCACTCTCCCCTGACTATGACGAAAAAAAGCCAATCCCCGCTTCGGCCAGTGTGTAACAACCAAATTGGTAGAAAGTTGACACAATGTGGATTATATTGTATTTAGATATGATTTATTTTTTAGATTTAACCCCTTTTGAACTAAAATATTACATCATAGCATTACTGAAAAAGATAAATGCTGTTTGAATATAGGAAGAAAAAAAAGTTAGCTCAGGTTTTTGTATAATTTGCAAAGATATTTATTCATATTGTTGAAATTTTATGGGAGCTTACATTTGTTTGTATTTTATTTCAAGTGTAGTAAACTCTCACTACACTACCTTTATGAACAATTTATTTCAATCTATAGGATTTTGTTTGAACTACATATGACCACATCCATCAAAAATACAGAAAAAAATGATTGAGATCTGCTAAATATGAGGGTATGATTTCAGAAGAAAAGAGGACATGGAGAATATCACGTTAACTAAGCGTTCCACTGTGGTTCAGTATGTGCAACACAGTATGTTAGCTATGTGATCTGTGTTTGTTTGTCATATGACCTGACTCTAAGTGAATGGCATACACATGAACAGTTTTAGCTTAATATTTATCCCGTCCCACCCCATTCTCATCTCCACCTTTTTCCCACCCACCCTCTCCCCACCACTTCCCATTTGTACCAACTTGAAAGTTCATCAGTACATTTTATTCTGCTGACTTGCTGGAATCAGTTTTTCAAAAATGATTCCGCTTGATTGTGAAACACTCAAAGTGATTCCCACTCGTGGACTGTTTAAAGTAGACATAAATATGAGAGAAAATGGTTTGAAACATGACAGTGAAGTGCTCAGTATTGGGTTATGTCATATATAGGTAAAGTAGGCCATGGCCTAGCAACCGGCCCACAATGTTGGGGTCCCACGCTGTTAATAGATAGAATCACCCTTATGTAAATTGACGTATGTATCAATGGATTGAACATTCCGCAACCATTTGACAGAAACATTGACATCATTTGATGACTTTGCAAAAATGAAAATGTAGAAAATGCCATCAGTCATGGGAAGTACCCCCCACCCCACCCACAAAAACACTCAAAGTGATTCCCACTCGTGGACTGTTTAAAGTAGACATAAATATGAGAGAAATGGTTTGAAACATGACAGTAAAGTGCTCAGTATTGGGTAATGGCATATATACTGTAGGTAAAGTAGGCAATGGCCTAGCACCCGGCCCACAAGATTGGGGTCCCACGCTGTTAATAGATAGAATCACCCTCATGTCAATTAATGTATATATCAATGGATTGAACATTCCCCAACCATTTGAATAAAAACATTGACACCATTGATGACTTTGCAAAAAAGAAAATGTAGAAAATGTCATCAGTCATGGGAAATACCCCCCCCCCCCAACAACAAAAACACTCAAAGTGATTCCCACTCGTGGACTGTTTAAAGTAGACATAAATATGAGAAAAATGGTTTGAAACATGTCAGTGAAGTGCTCTGTATCAAAAATGAAAATGTAGAAAATGTCATCAGTCAAGGGGAAATACCCCCCCCCCCCCACAAAAAAAGAAGAAAAAGAAAAGAAACAACAACAAATGTCCCTGCATAGTCATTTGAAAATGAGTAACCATTATTCAAACAGGCAAAGCTGTTGACTTTCCTTACAGGAAACTGCATATATTTCCTGTATTTCTCTGGAGATTGCAGTTTCAATAACATTGTGACTTTTCTTTGTTATCGTTGCTAAGAAATACTGCAAACAAAAAAGCGTTTTGTCATTTTGGAGAAATTACAAGATGAAACCAGTTTTGCAATGTTGAGTTTCAAACCTGTGGAAGATTTTAATTGGTAATTACTTATAGTCCTGTCCTGATCATTCTTATAATTTTTGACATGTTTTGTAGATATTTTATAGATCTGTCTCTTTATTCATTTTCCCCCTTTCCCAGCAAGATTTTCTGTATAGTCTTTACTTCTGGACAAAAGTGTACGCACCCCCTGTAACAATACCATACTCACAGTGGCGGAGCTTGGGGTATTGGTCAGGGGGGCGAGAATGGTCTGTAGGGGCGCTTTCGACACTATCTAAGCGGAGTGCCACCACAGTTTGGCGCAGAGCGAACAGAAATTTTTTGAGTAAAAATACTCCCTAGATTGCCCGAAATGACCCTTTCCGGGCCTCGCTAATTTGCAGATAAACGAAGAATAAATAGGTGTCATCGCCAACAAAATGTGACAAATGTAGATGAGAGTGCAATAAAAAAGTCAATAATCTCGAATAAGTAAAAAGTGGTAAAAAGCTGAAAAGGGTGACAGCAGTCCATTTGAGTCCATCGGGGGGTGGGGGGGCACCCGCCCCCCTGACTGTATGGACGCTCCCCCACTGAATACTCAATTTCTATGAATGATAATTTCTTGAATTAATCCTCATTTCTTCTGCTCTCTCAACCTTGTTCAAGTGAAATGTGAATGACCATTAAAGTATCTGTTTGCAATAGTTTGTCGATTTCTGACAATTAGAAACCATTGAACTTTTCCCATTTTGTGATCAAAATGAGATAAGCATACATCTTACTATGATGCCTTCCAGCTTAGCAAAGATTAATTAGTGATTAAAGAATCCATTTGATTCTGGAAATTTTGTTCCCCAGCTACTTAAAATTTTCTAGGTTAGTGAGTACCAAGTAAAACTGGCAAAATTAGAAACAATCCAAATATTTTCACCTTTTTCCCACCCCCCCCCATCATTATTTATCTATAAACATAAAAACAATACTGGCTGCCCTAAATTGTAAATTAGTCAAAAATTCATTTGCAATTTGTCTAAAAGCTCAAGCCCTTGAGAAGAAGAAAAAACTCTATCGAAAAAAAAAGCAAACTATATTGATTTAACAGCATATAACTAGTATTGAAAAAACACTTATAATAATCAAGATAAAATAAATGAATTATGAAAGATATTTGCAAGCATGGTCAAATTATCTGTGATGATAAAGTAGCATGTCTGGCTCCTGAACTTGAAGTCAATTGAACTGCTTAAAAATTCAAGTCATGTGACCTGTCTGAAAATTTCAAACTAAATTTGAACTGTCCCAACTCATCATAAGTTAATTATGTATACATGTAAAGCTCTGGGATGTTAAACCATGTGGTAAATAATTTCTTTAAAAAATTGTTTATAAAACCTCTAATAATGCTGTAAACCCTTGCTTGGTAGAGTTTGTGCTTATGCATTAATTTTATTTGCATTACCAGGGGAGCAGAATGTAGGTATATAGCTAAATATTCTCAGAATTTTGCTGAAGGGATATTATTGATTATGTTTTCACTATAACTTAATGTCATAAAAACTCTGTTTCCTGCATGTGTGCCTGTTTTTATTTTTTTATTTTTAGGGGGCAGGAGGGGGAGAAGAGATCATTACTGAAATATATGTTGAAAACACACAATAAATTTGGGTATAAATAGTAACCTACTTTCAATCATAAACTTATTTAGCAAGTACTCTGTAGAGTGACTGACATACATAAACAAGGGCGTAGGAACCGGGGGGGGGGGGGGGGGGGGGGCTGGGGGGCGCCAGCCCCCCCAGTGAAAAACATGGGGGGCGGAAGTATCATTCCGCCCCCCCGCTCCGCAAGTCAGAAAACCCCTTTTTCATTTCCAAATGAGAAAAAAATCTCATTTGGAGTACCAAATTGCATTTAAGGCCAGGTGAAAATGCAAAATTCTTTACAAAATGGAGTGGGAGTTGAAGTGTGCTATATTGCACCAAATTGCATCTGAGGCCACCTGGAAATGCAAAAATAATCCAAAGGGGAGGGGGACACCCCCTCCCCTTAGACCCCACCCCCAGGCCGGCCATCAGTCTTCAGCCCCCCCCACTCAAAAGTACCTTCCTACGCCACTGTACATAAAGTAATATACCATGTAACGAAAGAAGGAAGGAAGGAAGGAAAAGCATGAAGAGGAACGGAATAAGGCTAACGTTGCTTAAAAATTTGCAAGTGATTGATATTTCAGGTTTCCTTATAAGATGCTTTATTAAAGTTCTATTAAACAGAGGTGGGAAGATGGCAGATGGCAAATCAATCTTGAAAACTTCTGGTTGTTTAACCCTCCCTTTGAGAGTTCCATTGTACGTATCATAAAATCGATCTGGTCAAATATAATACAGCATTTTGGAGACAGGCACATATCCAGTGTAGAAGCTAGAAGGAAGGGATGTGTGGTTGTACACACCTTCCTTTCAAACCCACACAAAAATTAGAAGTATTTATGATACCACCTATTATTATGATAACTACTAATTTATTGTTAGACTCCGAAATTGCACTATTACACATGTATATAAAATTTCGCTTTTTTGGGGGGTAGGACCCCAAGATCTACCTACACAGAAGTCGGCTTCTATGACACCAGGGCCATCCCCACCCCCCACCCCCGATATTTTACAAATATGGGATTGGCCCCATATTGTACTATGGCAGAGTAACAATCTGAATTAGGGGTATTAGTGATAATAGGTGTAATGTATTCCTCCTAGGTATCCCTTCCCCCACCCCCTTCATTCATATTACTTTGGTCCTAGTCTCTGACAAGTCGTGAATGCTATATTAGTGATATGGAAACTGTTTACACATCATCAATTTGTTATAAACCATTTAAGGTGGAAGTGTTCCACGGAGATATATATTTTGAAAAGGAAAAAGTGATTTATTTCCTGGACTCTACTTTCCACTATGTTTGTATAATTCATGGAGTATAGTATATTATATTATAGACTTAAAAAAGTTAATATCCCACGTAGCTATTAAACTCTTTGTTTTATATCACTCTTACAGTATTTGTGTTTAAACAGAGATATCTGTGACAATGATGCAATTAGGTGCATGCGTCAGTCACTTGATTGTTGTTATAACTATAGTGTTGCGGCATTGCAATGCCCTGGACACATATAGTTATTGTTAAACAAGCAAGAAATGCTGCCACCAAATGTACCGTTATGACATAACAAGTTTCACATGTTAAAACATGCATTTATTATTGGGGGGCATTACCTTAAGAGATAAAGAATTTGTTCATAATATTCCTGTGAAAAAATTAGGAAATTTTCTTCAAGGTTAAATGTGAAATTACTATATTGAATTCTTTCATTTTGACATATATCATTGACACTAATTAGACATACTTGTATCAATTCTGGAGAAGAAGGATAATATAAGATTCAGGCCTTATCTACTATAAAAGGGTTTTCTAGGTAAATATATAAAGTCTGAGTGCCATGAGATTTCCACCATTAATAGCAGTATATATCTTCTTCAGAGGCATGAATTCTTATCGGTTATGTGTGAATAATTATTGACCATATGAAATATGCAATTTTATCACCCAACACAAAATGTATTGAATTTTATTCACTTGAGTTTGTTCCCACCTATGCGCAACCCATGTTTATTTGGATATGAGAGTTACATTATGTGATTTTAACATTAGAACAGGCCAACGTCTATGAGTTCACTCGAGGATTCAACGCTTTCATCTCCGGTGTCTCATGGTTGGCTAGATTTCTTCTAAATCAAACAATATATGTGAGAGAAAACTACTTGAGAGTCACTCTATATCTCCTTGATGATAATATACTGTATTTAAACAAATTGAAAATGTGATGTTCAATCGGTGGGTGGAATTGAGTTTTAGCAAGTCAAATCGAGCCTGTCGATGCCGATATTTTTTTAAGCAGTTTCATATGTTGAATGCAAGAAATCTACTGTAATGATACTAAAATTCAATACAAAATCAGATCATTAGCTTAACTAATCGTGCAACTTATATGTCAAACAACCAAAATATCCAAAATCTAATTTACTATTTATATCTGATTGATAATATACCCATGTTTCTAGTTTGATCTCAACATTTTCAAATATATGCTTTACCTTCTTGAGAACTGACTTCTATCAAATATCTAAAATATAAAGCAATAGGAAAAGCTTACTTAAGTCATCAATGCTAGTTGTGGGATTTTTTTTTTTTTTGGGGGGGGGGCTTTCTAAACATGAATGACCTTTGACATTATTTCAATATAAGATTTCATGACATCAGCTGATTATGTAATTTGAAGTGACATGCAAATCATCAACTGGAAAATTCGATAATAATGGGAAGATATAACAGTATCGCATTAAGCATATTTTTTAACGTTTGTCAAGTAACCTGCAATGCAGCAACACGACAATATGATCAGTTTTGCCAAGATATAATATTATCGTAATTTGTCAACCTGACAAATATCATACTTTTGACGTTTTGCGGTGTAATATATCGAAGTCTACAAATCCCTTCTGACCCACCATGTTTTCTAAACTAACATGGTCTAGCAGATATCAATGTTTGATGAAATTTTGACGTAACAAAATTTCAGAAGAACTCACAAAAACCAAGCAGTTATTGCGCTAGATCTTATAGCCTTTTTCAAACATTTTGCATTTGTTGTCTGTAAGTTTGACCAGCCTTTATATTATAATTTAATTTAGCTCAAACGTGAACCAAAGTTAAACTTGAAAACTTCCTTCATATGCAGATGTTCGTTGTAAATAATTAAAACATAACCTTCAAATTAAAGCTATCAGTAGTCATCCAGTAACCTTCCTCTAATTAATATGTGCACTTCAAATTACTCGACCTACAAAAAGTAACATTTTAGCTTTTTAATTAAATTAATAATCAACACGTACTTTCTCTTCCTTCCCTTTCCATATCTATTATTCTGAAGGTTATTTGACAACCACATACCTGAGCTACTTCATGTTATAAATCTGTAAAAAACTGCAGTAAAGTACCAAAAAGCAGGATTGCTTCCGTTTTTAGGCCAAAGTTAAAAAACATGATTGTTTAGAGTAGCTCTTAATGTTATCCCTACACAGTGAACTTGCTGGGCATTTCCTTCAGAGAACATTATGCCCAGTATTAACTCCTTTCAGGACCATGATTAAGTAATTAGAATTTTATTAGAATTTTCCATGGACGAAAATTGTACTCTTGCCAAGTTGTACATTTCTTTACACAATTTGCAGACGTCAGCAAATTGTTGTCATGGAGATCAGCTGAAGGTAAACTGTTAGTGCTTATTTCCTACTTTATATTTTATTTTATGTAGGACTCTGACACTGGTTTGAGTGTTCTGAAGGAGCTGGGTGGGGGGGGGGGGGGGAATGGGGTGGGAGAGGTTCAGCTGTACCTGTGGCATAGCACCATGCCTGCTGTAAAATTTATTGGGGACTATGACTCTCCTACCCCCACCCACCGGTTTCAGAGGCCCTATAACTGTGATTAATGTAGTTAGTAGATATCCTGGAATTATGACAGGCCTTATAGCTAGTACCAAACAAACTGCCATAATGTAATAATGTCGTGTTTCTTAACACACAATAATTGTACAACATTAATTAATATTTCTGTTTGCACCAGGAAATAACGCACATTTGTCCTAACCTGTTTTGGCCCCGTTCCAAGTCTAATACAATCTAAGTAATTAGAACGAAACTAAAAATATATATATATTTTAGGAACTATTAGACGTTAACCTTGATATGACTTCTTCATATCCTCTTATATATCTGATACTTTTCATATTTCAAGCAGGAAATTTAAGCATTTCAACTAAAAAGTTTTGAATTTATTTGCTTGAACAAGTAATATATACGTCGACAATAAAAAGTTGTATTGTAAGTTAGGCTGATTCATGATATCGGAAACAAAGAAATTTGGGCTTGAAATATGTTATGTATATTTAAACACATATCTTTAGTATAATGTGTACACACTCTGTAGACATTAGTTAAATGTCAATCAAAAGTTGTTAGACAACTTGATCACAATGCTACATGATTTCTCTGTTGGTATGGAGTCTATATTTGACAAAGATGTATTAAATGCAAAAAGAAGATAAAAAAATAAAGATCGGCCTGGATGGTTGTTATTTTACTTCAGTTTAGTAGCCACATGTTGTGCATGTGGGAGAAACTGAAGGGCCAATAACTCTTGCAGTCATGTGGCTATACCCATTTTGAATTTCCTTTTGGATTTTTTCCCACCATTTGGAAGACCATTGCAGAATTCCTGAACATCAGAGAAAATTAAGGAACATTGTTTCCTGAAGTTATGAATACAAATAATCCACAAGTACTATCATTAATTCATCTTTTAAATACATGTACCATCTTCCAACCCCTCCCACCCCAACACACTGATCTTCTTGTTTTAATTTACCCGTCAGAAGGGTAATGAACCCTGTTCCTTTAATTGTCTCAAAGCTCAAACATGTTATTCCGAACACTTTTGAAACGTTTTAGATGACTGAAGAAGATATTAATCCTCTTCTCCACCCAGTTCCTTTTCCACAAAGCAGTCATTGCTTCCTCTGTTTAATTGGTTTTCTTTGAACATAGAGACTGTTTCAGACAGTTTTGATGGTCTTTGGTCCTGTTTTATACCAATTCCTATAAATATTGATAGCTGGCTTTATAGTACCCATCATCAAGAAGTGTTTACCCTTTACAATGTAAATGTTAAGTGGGCAATTTAGATTGGACTTTAACAGACTCACTTGAAGGTTAAAATTGGACAGCAGTTCGATCAAGGATGCTCTGAGTCAATATTTTCCACAGCGTTGGAGTTTTATATTTGGTGCTAGCAATGGGATGGGGCTCCGTTATCTTTCCAGAAGAAGTGTTTTGTCAATAGTTGGGCGGAAACAGCTACAAGAGAAGGAGTTCTTGACCAGATTATTGATTTAGGTATTTAAGGTCATATTGTAGTAATTCTGTCGGAAAGAATAAGTAATTGTAAGCATGTTGTGTATCATTTAAAACACATAAATAATGTATGATGGAGGTATAGTTGATGCTACATTTCAAAATTATAAAAAATGTATTCTTTATTGCAAATTTTAGTAAATTGTACTTTAAATTCACATATATATGGATTTTAACATTATTCACTCCTTTGGGAGGGCATTTAGGCATCTATGCAGTTATCTGCTTGTTAACATGCTGACTCAGAAAGTAAATTATGACTGAACTTCATAATGAGTATGTGAATTTGTCTAAGTAGTTAATACAGGTACCCTTTTGAAACTGGTGGAGGTCAAAGGCCATTTGAGGTCAGTACAGGTCAAAGTCTGAAAACCTTGTCAATACAACTCAAGAAGGACAACTTAGTTGAACTAAAACACATATTTGGTATGTAGATCTTACTTGGAAAATACCAGAACCCTATCAAAATTGGTGGAAGCCAAAGGTCATTTGAGGTCACCCATTAGTGAAGTCAATAAAAATCTTTGTAAAGTGTTTGACTTTGAAACCCAAACTTGGATCCACTTCATAATTGATGCAGTGGATTCAAGTATATTTGGTGGCTGTCAGAGTTCACTCAAGGTCAACAGAGGTCAGAGACTGAAAATTCCTAAAAATATTTAGCAACTCCAAACGTAAACATTGGATGGATGTCATACTTGGTATCTGGATCTTCCTTGGTGCAATATGCAAGAACCCTATTGTTCTTGTGGCATTATTAAGTTGTCTGTGTGGTCAAAAGAGGTCAAAATCAGAAACACTTCTTAACATGCATATGACACCAGAAATGAAGCTTGGATGAAGTTTGTAGTTGGTTTGTGGATTCATCTTGGTAACTACAATAAGTTAGAAGAACTTGTTTTGGTTGAGTTTATATTACAATGCATTAAACAATGGATTAACAATAACATTAAGGCCTGTACTGAGAAGCCTACTTCATTATCAGTTTAACCTTAAAGGAGCAATCCAGGGATAATATATATCATATCTTTTAAAGCTGAATATCTTGAAAGGCAAATTAGCTATGAAAACATTGTATAAGTTAGAGGGCCTGACATTTCGATCCTAGCAGGATCATCTTCAGAAATTGACTGAAACGAAAACAAACTAAGAATACGTCAAGAGTCACAGATGGACAGAGAGTTAAATTGGACAAACGAGCAATGAATAGAGCAAAAATACTTCCACAGTTTTTAATCGTCTCATCACTCTTTCCTTTCATCTTAACATCTCTCTTTTGTTGTCTATTTAACTGTCTGCCCATCTGCATGTGTCCCTTAATGTGTTCGTAGTCTGCTTTCTGAGCTAAGAATTATATATTAATTAGGCTGCCAACTTGTACACATTTACCTACATGGGCTTTTTTCTAGTAGTAAGCAGTTTGCGAACAGTTTCCCCCCCCCCCCCCTCTCTAGATACAAACATTAGTAGCGCTCAAATTTTTATTCGGTCTTGGAACTACAAAATATCAAGATCAAATTCTACCTGAAGTCATCCTTTAAGCAAGTTCCTTATCCATTATTCAGTGAAGTTAATTTAATGAAACATGGTGATTATTTAACCGAAAAAAATCTACATTAATAACATAGCTTTGGAATTATTGTTAATTCGTTCATTAATGATCCGCTCCTTCATGAGATGAGACTTTCTGACAAACATTATCACTTAGCTCGAGGTAAACCTGTCAAATATGTAATGCCCCGAAGGGAAATTCTCAGCAAATGAACACTGAAAGTTGAGTGTTTAATTAAACTGGTTCATATTATACAGACTTTGCTTAAATGTGGCCCCAAATGTCAGATAGGCCTGAAGGGCATTAATTTGCTGGATGTCATAAGATGAAAATATACTACTAAAATGAGTTCATTTGGGTGCATGGTAAAGTATGGTAAAACTTGTATTATCTTTATTTGTGGGGGCTGACTGATATGATATGAATCAAGCTTATTCCCATGCAATGTCATATAGTGCAATAATGGAATATATTATAGCTTTTTTTCATAATGTGAAATATGCATGAGCTATGAGAATTTACATATAAGAAAAATATTTTTCTGTTTGATTGTGTGAATTTACTTCACTCCTCTCTAACCTGTCTCCATTCTACTAATGCACTCAAATATACCTAGCCTACAATAGTTGGTAGCATGTTAGCACTGCATCCTCATCATGGTCAGTGTCCACTGCCTCTCCCTTCAAAATCGACCATTCTGAAATGAAGAATAAAAACATATAATTTTCATTTCTCGTAAAATAACCCAAACCAGAACGTTTTGGGGGAGTTTGTGCATTAACTGAAAATAACATAGGTTGGAAACTGAGTCAAACTTGGTTGGTTACAATACATGTCCAGTGCTTTCATGTATTTTGTTGTTAACTCTCAGTCGCTTTTGTAGCCCATCCTTATCCTCTCCACCTCCCCCTTTGACCTATTATCTCCATCCCTTCTCCTGATCCCTAATCTCCTGATCCCTTCTCCTGATCCCTAATCTCCTGATCCCTTCTCCCCATCATGGTCCCCATATGCATGCTCCCTCTTTCCTCATCACACCAAATGAATCCAAGGAAAGGTAAAAGTTGATTCTATGCTTGTCCCAATGTGTCATGACTACTTATCAAAAATATGGAAAAATGTTCTCTGTATTTTATGAAAAACATGCTAAAACATGCAATTAGCATATAATGTAGTAAACATTGTGAAAATGTTGTACATGACACAGTGTGTGTTGTTATACTTGAAGGGATTGCATTGAACAACTCTTTTGGACTGGACAAGGAGCTCCCTTTAAATAAAAAAACAATACTCAATTATATCAAGTCAACTGAAAGGAATTATTCCACTGAACATTCAAAATAGTAATAAATATTTAATAAATAATGACTGAATGGTAAGATTGAAATAAAATACCTGAAATTAAACTGACTAATAAATTTAAAGAAAGACAACCATGGAAGGTCAAGCAATGACATCAATATTTTTTTAATAATTTGAGAAAGGCAGACAAAGTTATATGAAAAAGTCATCACAACTGATACAAACTGGTTTTTATACATGATTATAAAAATAACAACCTCCTTTTGAGCCTCATCAGTTTATTTTCATCAAAATAAGTTTATATATAAGGTATTATCAATAAATAATTAATGTGTCACTAAACTTAAAAGAGCTTTCTGTATATATGCTTAATGGTTATCAATTGGTACACTTCAGTTTTAAATTCAACTAGTAAAGTGACTCTTAATTGTGATGAAAGTGTGAGTATTAATATCTTGAAGAGATACATTACATTTGCTGTCTGAAATAGGTCATCTTTTTTAAGGTGATGTTTTCAACAGTCTACTCATGACAATTTAATTCATAACAGGCTATTGATCATATGTTCAAGTGTCTTACACACAAATAATCAGCACTCAATCTGCCAGATTTAGCTAAATGAGCTGGAGTAAAATTTCAAGAGAGCAAAACAAATTCTCCAGCCAATTCTGCATCAATTCCACATTTACGCCATAAAACAAACCTATGGCTAAGTGTATTCAATTGTACATTTGTATTTTTGTATTTGTTTTGTTAAGCGCATTGAACCCTGGGATTTTGCGCTATATAAGCACCGGTGTAATAATAGTAATAATAGAATAGTCGTATTCATGAAATCACAAAATGGACAATTTTTCTTTAATTTTTTCAAATTTGTTTGATATGAAATTTAGAGTAGTCAAGCTAATGAGCTTCATTGTTGTTAGATTTAAGAATTGAGTTGTATCATTTGATGTTACTATTTAGTCAGCTTGAGAAAATGAAATTAAGAGCTGTTTTATATATTAATAATAATATTGAAGATTTATAAAGCGCAGACATATCCACCGATAACAGTGCTCAAGGCACATCACAATATTACACTGGTCAATGATAACCTGTCAAACATAGAGACAAATCCCTCCACATTGCAGCAGCTAAACAGCGCCCAACTGACAGTTCATCTCACAGGTCCCCATTTATACACCTTGGTGAAGAGAGGTAATGGAGATAAAGTGCCTCACCCATGGACACAATGTAATGATCTGGCCAGGACTCAAACCTGCAAGCCTTAGATCATAAGTCTACTGCTTTAACCACTCGACTATAACGCTTTCCAAGAGAAGCAGGAAAAACCGAATGAGATTATTTATATTACATATTTATAATTTTCTTAGAAAAAAGGATATTATATTTTACTAAATTATTATTATTAAAACAAATTTTTAAGCCATAGCCGTCACTGATTAATTAAATTGTCAAGATTAAGGAAGTGAATGAGTGGTACTTTGCACCATGCTTTGATGATTCATATCTCATAAAGTAATTATATATATACTGTACTAGGAATTTTATCCTAAATGACACTTTCATTAATTAATAGTCAGCATTTGATGGACTTTGGTATATTGTTAAATGAAGTAATGACTGTGAGGGTTGTTTCATACGTAAAAACCCTTTATTATACATCATAAAGAAAATGACACAAACTTCCGTCAAGGTTTTGGTAGGAGTTACTGTAAAAGTTGATGCATGTCATAGTAAAGGCCGTATATGTACAGAAAGGTGTAAATGGCACGTTTTCTTTTTTTTCTTTCCTTTTCTTTTTAGCTGCTGGTTTAAAGGCTAACTCTTTTTCAAATACTGTATCAATCTCAATAATAAAATATTGAAAAAATTTGTAGATTTGTAATTTCAAATCAAACTGACCATTGAACGTTTTTTTTGGGGTGTGTAGCTGGCAGCTGTGACACGACGATAGGGATGCACCGGATATCCGGTTCCGGCCGGATTTTTCAAAATCCGGCCGGATCTTTTTCAAAATCTGGCCTGAATTATTCCATTAAAAGGTGTTGGCATTAACTAAAATCAATGTAAAGTTGTAAACTATTTCCAAAAATTAATAAAAACATTCAACGTAAGGAAAAATTAGGTTTAACATGTTTAATTTAATTTTCTCAATGGTCTGACCCACTGTTTTTAAGATCAACCAAAATAATAGAACTATCATACTTCTACTTCTTTATTAATGATTTTCTTTTGTGTAATGAAAAAATCCGGTTCCGGCCGGATTTTATCCGGCCGGATTTCATGTACTATCCGGCAAATTCCGGTTCCGGCCGGATCCAAAAATTTGGATCCGGTGCATCCCTACATGACGATATCGAATAGTGTTTAAGCTGTTTAATATTTTTTGACACCAAAATAATCTATTACATTGCCTTCTTTATATGTGTATGGCCAATGGAGGTAGAATTAAGAATAGAGAGACAGAGAAAGGGTATATAAGCCCTCATGCAGATAAGAGTTAGCTTGGAACAAGTAACATTTCTCATAAATTCTAAACTTGATATATTCTGGTCATTAGTTCCAATACTGCTTCTGTCATTTAAAAAGTGATATGGCACCACACTGTTTAGAATCAGGGGCAATTGAAATGGTGCAGAAAACGGAGAATATATCAAATTTTATACATTCAAATGATGCATCCTAATATGGCATAGTTTCAATTATATTGTCATTAATATTTGTACATTGTCATTAATATTCATAGGTGCAATGGCTAAAAAATAGCCAGTTGGGACAATTTCCTAATGCTAATACCACTCTGTACTGTATTATACCATATTATGCTTCGAAACACTCGTACTGACAGTACAAACAGTTCCTAACCTTGATCTGATGAGAGACATGATACTCATACTGCTCATACTGACACCAGTGCTCTGAAGCAGGACATTATAGTACAGTATAGCAAAAACATGTCCCAACTGGGTGGCGTTCAACGCGAATATTCAGATATGTTATGTGTAATTACACATAGCCAGTAGGGACAATTTCCTAGTGCTAATACCATTCTCTATACTGTCCTCCCATATTATGCTTCAAAGCACTGGTATTGACAGTACAAACAGTTCCTAACCTTGATCTGATAGAGACATGATACTCATACTGCTCATACTGACATGAGTGCTCTGAAGCAGGACATGACAGTACAGTATAGCAAAACTTGAAATGGCATTCAATGCCAATATTCAGATATGTGAAGTACACTCAGCCAGAAGGGACAATTTTCTCATGCTTGATCACAATATATGCAGCATTTTCATGGCACGCTTTAAAGGTCTACGGACACCTAGCCAAATTGTCTCATCTTCAATACATTTGTTGTGTGTGATAAGCACATTCAAAATCTGTTGAAATATTTTGAAGAGCTTTTTTTAT
Source organism: Apostichopus japonicus (assembly GCF_037975245.1). Lineage (NCBI taxonomy): Eukaryota > Metazoa > Echinodermata > Holothuroidea > Aspidochirotida > Stichopodidae > Apostichopus > Apostichopus japonicus. The sequence goes on from NC_092573.1 coordinate 10,138,238, forward strand.
TTTAAGATATATTCATTTGAAGTTTTGATAAATCTCGGGAAACTCATTAAATATGTGTAAACTATGATGTGGAGTGTTGCACTCATCAAAGTTTCTTATTTTAGCCCTTAATAAGTTAACACCTTATTACAAGCCCACATATATATTATTTGAATGATGTGACATTCCTCTTTTCAAAGAACAAGACAAAATATATATAAAAAATTCCTTAGGCCACAAACCTGTGTTCAGTGTCCTTGAAACAAAGGTTGTAAAAACAAAGGAATGACATGTATATGTATGTATGTATTTATATTAGATCCTCCAGCCATAGGCGTACGGGACCATTTCAGTTTGGGGGGGCAGAACTTTTTGTGCCCGAAAGTTCCCGTGACACTATCTAAGCGGAGCGCCACCATCGGTTGGCGCGTAGCGTACAAGAAAATTTTGGGCACACAATGCCTCTCAGATTGCCGGAAACGGCACTTCTGAGGCCTTGCAAGTTGCATCTAAACATTCTTTATTTTATAATCTCACGTTTTAGAAATTTACACTTCCCCAAAAATTTGGTAAATTGGAAGAAGAAAAAATGGTAACATCACTTTGGAGGGGAAAAATGGGACAGTATATTTTTTAAGCTCCTATTTAGTTACCTTATTTATTATTTTAACACAGTACTCAGCTACCTCCAGAAAAAAAAAACATACATTGTTCAACGACACGTAGGCGGGATAATGTCGCTGTGTCGGGTGAGACTGCAATTTGTCTCACAAAAAGTATAAAATATAACAAAGAATATGATAAACCTGTACCTCTAGGCTTGTAGGCACTCCCCGCCCCCCACCATCCATGAAATAGAAAATGTTTCTTCTATATACACTCATGTTGGGGATATCCAGGTCAAGGGCGGCGGAAGCACTTTTAATCCGGGGCACCTACATTAAAGGGCACTTTGCAGAAATTCGATTGGACTGATGCAGCCCTATATTTAGTACCCTTTATAACTCTTATTGTATTATCTTATTTGTGTATACACATCACTCCATCAACGCCCCCCCCCCCTTCCCTAAAGGAAAATATGCATACTAGCACTGCAATATCCAATGCGCAAATTGGGAAACAAGGAACAAGTTTTCTCTTGAGACAAAATGAGGTGAAATCATGCTAGTTGCTAATGTAGGAATCTTCCGAATTAGACTGTTTGTTTTCTTGTTAATATGTTAACAAATTTTCCATTCGAAATAGTTTTAAGTTTGACCCACAGAAATTCATTAAAAGTCACGGGCTTAGCCAGGATTTGCAAAATTATATGCACGACTATCTGAGCGCAGCGCCACCATCAGTTGGCGCGGAGCGTACTATAAAAATTTTTGGTTTTACAAACCCCTCAGATGGCCGGAAACGGCCCTTCCCGAGTGTTCATTATGGTTCCCTGGCCTCTTGCTAACTTGAGGCACCTCAATTTTTATATAGAAAAAAGGCACATTTTTAACCTGAGGAAAAGTGGGGGGCACGTGCCCCTGTGCCCCCCGGTTCCGCCGCCCTTGGTCCAGGTAAACAATTGACTAGTTAGAAAAAAAATTGATCTTGCAAAAAGCGTCGTAGCCCACATGAACTGCGCTTACGGTGGTGTTACACGGAAATATTCGGGCATAATGATGCTGAATAAAGAAAATCATGGAATTGTCGGGCAAAAATTTGAAAAAGATTCGGGCAGGCTACTGCATATTTATATTCCAGATGACAAGAAATTCGGGCAAAAGTCCTGGAAAATTCGGGCAGCCTAAAAAAAAAAAAAATATATATATATATATATATATATATTTTTTCTCCTCTTAGGCTGCCCGAATTTTTCAGGACTTTTGCCCGAATTTCTTGTCCTCTGGAAATTTGGGGGGGCAGTCTGCCCCCCCTGCCCCCCCGCCTCGTACGCCTATGCCTCCAGCAAGCAGGAACTCGCGAAGAAGCCATCATTGGCTTATCAAAGCCGCAAGCTGACCAAAGTCAGTCTCTTAGATTCATATTTAACGTCCATGATTATGAATTGTCAATTGTCAACAACTCTGTAACTGGACGACATACATTAATCTTGGAGTGACTCGAACCGGGGACCTTATGATTGAAAGGCACCGGCGTTATCCACTGAGCTAACACTCCTTTGATAGAAAAGTAGAAAATCACATGATAGAAAATCAGGCAGTCATTCCCTTTACACCATCAATGTGCATAATTAGCTAATGTTTATTCATAAATGAAACTAGAATTAAGAAAAGACTTGTAAAATGGTCAATCTATGATGGATTTTGATGAGAGTTGCAGTTATTTTCATGATTTCGAATGCCTATTAGAGTGATTAGGACAATGTTGTTTCTAGCTAGGTGTCCATATACCTTTAAGGCAATCGTACTGACGGTGTGAATGTTTCTTAACCTTGATCTAAATTAGACACATTTTATTTAAATACTGCTCATACTGTCAGTACAAGTGCTTTGAAGCATGACATGAAAAGCAGTGTATATTGCTGATGCTGCAACTGGGTGCAAAATGACACAAGATATATATTTATCAATATCTGAAGGTGTATAATTATACATATTTGGATATAAATTATCAGTGATTGCTAATGGGTATGTGCTTAATAAGGTTTGGTTTACAAACCTTGCTTACCATACAAGTTGATATAAATAATGCTGGGTGGGTTATGAAAGAATTTAAACACAACATGAATGACTTCTTTAACAATGAAAATATCAAAGATATGTGAATGCTCAAATTGCTTTTCATTTAATGTAGCAAATCTGTTTATTTTTCATTTCATTTTTCTATATTTTCTTTTTGATTTTGTTTCAGTGAGACCATCTTCTTCCTTCATCAAATTTTCTACAAGGGCTTATGTGCAAGAATGGAGAATTGGCCGACTTTGGTATTAGGTAAAAATTTTGGACTTTAAGTTTTTAATACTTTCCCAAGGTAAAAGAAGTGTATGTAATGGTCATGGTGTGTTTATGCATGTTTGTGTAAGTGACACCTTGGTCTGTAAATGTGGCACATTTATAGCTGCTAGTAACTTCATGCATACTTGGCATGTGTTTTACCAGCTGTGGTCATTGTGGTGTATTATTGCTGGATGTGCTGTCAGCCAGTGGCCGATATGTGGAGACCTTGTAAACAAGTTTGCTCCACAGATATAGCTTTGGCAAATCTTGTTGATGGATGGTAAGTGTCCCTTAATGAGCACTATATTTCCCTTAATGAGCACTAGATTTGTCCCTTCATGAGCACTAGATTTGTCCCTTAATGAGCAGTAGATTTGCTCCTTAAATGAGCACTAGATTTGTCCCTTAATAAACACTAGATTTGTCCCTTAATGAGCACTAGATTTGTCCCTTCATGAGCACTAGATTTGTCCCTTAATGAGCAGTAGATTTGCTCCTTAAATGAGCACTAGATTTGTCCCTTAATGAGCACTAGATTTGTCCCTTAATGAGCACTAGATTTGTCCCTTAATGAGTACTAGATCTGTCCCTTAATGAGCACTAGATCTGTCCCTTAATGAGCACTAGATTTGTCCCATAATGAGCACTAGATTTGCTCCTTAATGAGCACTAGATTTGTTCCTTAATGAGCACTAGATTTGTCCCTTAATGAGTACTAGATTTGTTCCTTAATGAGCACTAGATCTGTCCCTTAAGGAGCACTAGATTTGTCCCTTAATGAGGACTAGATTTGTTCCTTAATGAGCACTAGATTTTTCCCTTAATGAGTACTAGATCTGTCCCTTAATGAGTACTAGATCTGTCCCTTAAGGAGCACTAGATTTTTCCCTTAATGAGGACTAGATTTGCTCCTTTATGAGCACTAGATTTGTCCCTTAATGAGCACTAGATTTGTCCCTTAATGAGTACTAGATCTGTCCCTTAATGAGTACTAGATCTGTCCCTTAATGAGCACTAGATCTGTCCCTTAATGAGTACTAGATTTGTCCCTTAATGAGTACTAGATCTGTCCCTTAATGAGCACTAGATTTGTCCCTTAATGAGCACTAGATTTGCTCCTTTATGAGTACTAGATTTGTCCCTTAATGAGCACTAGATTTGCTCCTTTATGAGCACTAGATTTGTCCCTTAATGAGCACTAGATTTGTCCCTTAATGAGCACTAGATTTGTCCCTTAATGAGTACTATATCTGTCCCTTAATGAGCACTAGATCTGTCCCTTAATGAGTACTAGATTTGCTCCTTAATGAGTACTAGATTTGTCCCTTAATGAGCACTAGATTTGTCCCTTAATGAGGACTAGATTTGTTCCTTAATGAGCACTAGATTTGTCCCTTAATGAGCACTAGATCTGTCCCTTAATGAGCACTAGATCTGTCCCTTAATGAGCACTAGATTTGTCCCTTAATGAGTACTAGATCTGTCCCTTAATGAGCACTAGATCTGTCCCTTAATGAGTACTACATTTGTGGCGGTGTTTGTGAAACTGAAAGAGGTCAACAGGGCTCAAATATCTGAAAACATTACAAAGTAATGAAGGCCAGCTTTGATGATTCCAATACTGTCGATGCCTCCTTATTGAATTCTTGATAGGTGTTGTTTTGCTATATACCATAGGTCATCTGACTTCAACTGTGATCAACACTTTAAAAACTCTGTAAAAAGATTTAGTGAATATTCCATGATTGGCGAATCTTATGCTTGGTATGTAGCTGCCTCTTAATGAGTTTTTGGTTGTTACAACTTTGTTGTTGTATTATTGCATTGATGGCAAAGGTCATTTGTAATTAATGGTGATGTTCAAAATTTGATAAACTTATTAAGGAGCTTGTCTTCACTTTCATTTGTTGGAGGGGATGGGGGGGGGGAGGGGAGTAGCAGGAGTTTTTGTGTGTTGATCCTGAAATATGATTGATTACATGTTTGGATGAAACACATGTTGAAGGACACAGTCGATCAAGTTAATTTTCACTTACCCTTTCAGTAAAACTCCTGAAGTGTTGTCTGAACTTTTATGTTTACAGACCATGGCAGGTAAAAAATGTTTGACATCTGATGACAGTATAGGCCTATGCATATACTTCAGAGAGAAGAAATGTTGTATTGTTACTGTGCAGTATGTGGTAGGGTCTATATATGTCATGAACACAAGGACGGTTTTTAACTTATGTAAATTATAAACTGGCCTTTAAATGTTTAGCAGTAACAGTTCGGCACTGTGTCATATATAAGTAGGACGTATAGGAAGCCGCAGCTCGTGCAGCTGTTATAGGCTGTGGAGGATGTAATAAACTGGAAAGTTCAAAGGTCATTTAAGGTGAGCAGAAGAAAAAATTATTAATGTAGGTTGTAGTAGTAGATGTGATTGTTGTCCTATCCTTCCCTTTCCCACAAACCATTGCCTCCAATTTTAGTATATATTCATTTTATCCTTTCTTGACATATCCGGATATCATGCTGGGATTTTAACCTAATAACATGGTGAATGGAGTGTTTACCTCTGGTGTTTTTTGTTTTTTTGTCAGTTGTAAAAGAAAATGATATTCAGTAGATATTATCTTACCTCCATTTGCGACCGTTCCTTATATAGCTTGATACGACAGTAGGGTTTAGGATATATAGAATTTGAATAATATACGTCAGCAGATCCGTTCGTACGGTTTATCAGATACAGACACCCCTGCTGCGATGTTGAATAAACAATAACTTTTGTCTCTTATTAAAGAAATAGAAAATATTATTATAACAATAACTTCCATTTTAGGACTTTTACCTTCTTTTTACCGTCGTTTTTTGTGCATTTTTGATCAGTTTTGATAACAACAAATGAATTAACCTTGTCTATCAGCAAATCTGGTACTCATGCAAATTTTGAGCCGGTTATTAGATCTGATAAAAAAACTAAATAAATAAAAAAAATCAAAAATATAATATGTAAGTTGAAATCTTTCGTTGAAGTATCATGGTATGAACGCGCAATATGTAAAGTTGCTTATCACATTCACAAGGCCGTTTCTATTTCCGGCATTTTTTTTTCTAATATTACTCAGATAGTGCTTGGAAATGGTTCAAGTAACTATTTTCTATCTTTATGATAGACTATCTTGCTAAAATGCATTTTTGATGAACTTTCGAACTGGAGAGTATACACAGCTACAATGATACTCATCTATCAGGAAACGTCTATAAACAATCCATGCATTGCCTGGGAGGAAATGCCGAGCGATATGTTACTATATCATGAAGCAATAAGGAAACAAAAACCTGCTGAGACCTTTTATTGAAGTATCATAACATTGATTTTTGCGTTTGGTAGATGATACCCGGCAATTTGACCAACATTCAAGTATTACTCATATGAGGTCAACATTGTGAAACTTTCTGAGAAAATTAACAAGTCTGTTTTCATTTCAAACATTTGACACCCAGACACATTTGAAAGAATTTTTGCAAAACCAATTTTGAGTAAATTTTTGTTTCCAGAGTTTATCTTAATTATATCAAAATACAATGTGATTCATATTTTAAAGGGAACATCCTGGCATTGTCATTGAATAATTGATTTATGTAGAAGGCGGAGAGAATATTTTTGTGGTGATTCATGTTATGTTTTTATGCCTGCATGTTATGTGTATATGCCTGCATGTTATGTGTTTATATGCCTACATGTTATGTGTATATACCTGCATGTGTATATGCCTGTGTGTGTAATGCCCCTTGTATTAAAACAGAAGATATATCTCCAGAAGTGCAGTCTGCAGAGGTCAAATATTGGTTGCAGCCTGGATCAATATCGGAGCTATAAAAGTCTGAAAACCATTAGTTCCAAGAATAAAGCTTGATTAAACATCGCATTTGATATAGCTCATCATTATTAATAACTTTGTTCAAACAACGTTTAAAAACAGTGTTTACCTTATTAAATATTTAAAAAAAATTATGATAGATAAATGTGGCAGGAATTGATACCATAGGCAAGTTGCCTTTCTGGTTTTAGCAAAAAGTATCAATACTCAGTACGTGTTTGCAAGGGTCAGCAGAGTACATGGAACGTGACTCAAAAGTGGGAACAGGATATTTCTTAATATTGGGTGATGGCGATCGATTAAGTAATTTCTTAACATCAAGTCCGTAATCCAAGGTAGTTTTCATGCATCGTCAGCATCAATTCTGAGAGGTGAGGAGGGTGTGGGAGGGGGGGGGGCCGGGGGACTAAGTGGGCCAGTCTCTCATATGGTATGTTGACATGTATGATGAACCATTATCACGTCATGAATATTCATGAAAATGTTACGACTCTTGTGCATATATATGTAAATACCAGGACAGTCTGTCATGACATAACTTTTTTATTTATGATGAATCATTAATTATCAGATCATGAATATTCATGAAAATGTAATGACATGATTCTTGTGCATGTGAATTCAAGGTCTGTTACCTATGAATGATTTTGTCGATTACGATGAGCCATGAGAAGCTGTTACTGGAACTGAATCTGCAAAATAACAAATTGCTGCAGATTGTGAAGTCTCAACTGGCAAAACTTTCTGACACATGTTTATGTTTTAAATATTTACTGAAATTACTCATGCCCTCTAGAGGTGATATGTTCTTAATGAGTCTGGCAATCATCTTCGACTAATCATATAAGCTTCCTTGACATCAAACAAGATGGAGACTAGGTGTGAAAGTTTGAGCAACAGCTATAACATCAATGATTAGGTGATATAGTATGGGAATCTATCGTAGAAAATACCTGTGCATTTGGTTAGAAACAAGTTAAACTCTGTGTGTGGGGTCAAACAGTGTAAGATCCTCCTATATTGTAGCTTACAATAGCAGCTTCCATAATTGACTTTCTGAAGGTTAGTTTTTTACTACATATTAAAGTACCAGCAGATTGATCAAGACTGCTCGGTAGATGAATGTGTGGTGGCATTTTTTTTAAAGTTTTTTTTCATAAGATGCACAAAGAACTTGCTCAAAATATCTCTGGCATCACTCTGTTTTCATATCCCCTCACTTATTCCTTACCGTAAGACATCATTATTTGCAGAACAAAAACATTTTTGAAAGGAAGAAAAGTTGATTCCTTAAGTAGGTAAAATAGTTGTAATTTTATTCAATTAAAAAATATTATTGCTAGCTCGTTAGGTGTAAAATATTAGATGGCCTTTGTGAAACTTACGACCTAACAAAAATTAAGGATTTAATTATGGGAGTAATCTTCAATAGATGAACAATTTTGTGTAAAAGTTAACAGTGGAAATGCTGTCAGAATCTACAGAGGAAACAATGAGGGGAGTGGGTGGTGTATTTTATAGGCACTGATCACCCAATCCTTGACCGAGAGGTGTTCATCTGCCATCTGGATGCCCGAACTGTTCTGAATCTCTGGATGCTTTCAGTTTAGGTCATGTATAGTGCACACCTCCCACCGCACCGCTTAGGTGTGCTTCTGGGGTGAGGGGGCCAGCAACCCCCACCCGTCAGTAGTTCCTAAGCTGCTGTTAACCACTGATTGGCCCATGTTGCTTTATTTTATAGTGTCTCACAGCCTATATTAGCTCTTGACTTATGTCAATCTTCATGGGCTATTGTTCACTCTAGCTTTTATATAAAAAAAAAAAGAATAAAAAAAAAAAAAGTTGAGCCTTTGGAATAAATTGGCTGAAGTAACTTTTTCAAAATTAATGAAACTTTTCTTATTTCCAGCAAATAGTTATAAACAAAAGAGACATGACATTTTGTGAACACATTAAAGCTGTTCATTTTATAAACTGCATGTATAGAACAAAGTTGCATGAATTAACTAAACAATTTCAAATGGTGAAAAAAGTGTAATAAATAAAATAGAATTTAACTAGTAAGTTTGAGGAGTAATAGAATAATTTTTTCATTTCCATCAAATCCATCTAAACATTGGAATAATTATAACATCCCTAGTACCATCATGGACAGAAATTGAAGTAATACTCCAAAAATTCTAACAAAGTTTGGAAAGTTATAGAGTAAGACAGAGTAATTTTAACTTGCATGCTAAGGAGCTGTAGTTCTGTGTAGCTAATTCATTCTCCCTAAGATGAAACTGTCAGCCTAACACTATACGTTTACCTACGATGGCTTTGGATAGTCCAAAAGTGGAGAAAGCAATTTTTTTTTTTTTTTTTGGACAGCTCATCTTATCTCTTTTGATGCAAACTACTTTGTAAGTAAGTGTATATGAAAGCTCTTTACAAGCAAAGTCCACTTCAGATGTCACTTTCTTTTTTCTTCTTTTCTTTTTCTCTTTGGTTTCTTATTCTTTAGGAGACCTGTTTGACATGCTTCTTCCAATGTTGAGCATCTACAACGAATATGTGAGAAATCACCATTTTAGTCTGCAAGTGCTTGCAGAGTGTAAGCAGCATTCCGCCTTTAATCTCATCTTAAAGCAGTATGAGGCTAAACCTGTGTGTGAAGGGCGTTCTTTGGAAACATTCCTTACCTACCCTATGCATCAGGTAACTATTCTCTTCTACATTTTGTTGGGTTCCATAATGATGGGGTTGATTTTTTTTGATGTGTTAAATAGAGACAGGAAATATGAATGCCTGTCATATGAGCAGGATGGTAACTCAATCCATTTCTTGTAACTAAATATAATCACGAAAACAAACAGCTAATGTTTTGATTGAAGTTTGCAATGTTGGTGTATATTCGAAGTGTTTTTTGTTGTGCAGGGGTCTGAAAATGTTTACAAATGTTTCCAAATCATTAATTTTGCCTTGTTCACTTTATGTGCCAACAAAATTGATCTAGTCAAGATGGATGCACACATAATGACAGTGTCTATCTTGTTGTGGAGGTTGATTTTTTTTTTTTAAGTTAGGGATTAATTTAGTGCTTGTATGTTGCATAACAGTTCTGAAGTAGCTCTTTAGTTAGATTATTATTAAGTATGAGAGAGATTCTATGGTATTGGATATTATTCTGTATATAAGGTTAGTCTTGCCTTGTCTTTATATTTGCAGCGACCCTTTAAATGTATACTGAATTGGTTGTCTAGTAAGTTTGGATATCCAGTCACCCTAGGTCAATAGAGGGCACTGTCACATTGGTCCTTCTAGTTCCAATAAACTTGGAAAAGCTGACATATATATATATTTGAAGCTAACATTTAGCTTTTGCCTCTCATAACTAACACATTTTAGCAACAAAATGTTGCCCACCTTTCATTTGGCAACTTTTTGCAAGTTTGGTCATCAACCAATCAGAAAGCATCTTTGAGGTATTTTAAATATTGTTCCTTCTAGTTTCAAAAAACTTGACTAGCTGACATATATATATCAATCTAACATTTAGCTTTTGCCTCTCATAATTAACACATTTTAGCAACGAAATGTTGCTCATCATTAATTTGGCAACTTTTTCCATGTTTGGTCATCAACAAATCAGAAAGCATCTTTGAGGTATTTTCAATTACGTCAGCTAAAAATGAGTTCAAACTTTGAGCGTCAGTAAGATTATATTCAAGTCTCCGAAAAGGATAATAAAACTGGACTCATATACCTGCAATTCTTCTTCAAATTATTGAAGACAAGATCTTTAGGAACATATTTTCATATTTACAAGTAGCAAATAGATTGAGATATGTACGTTAATACAGCACTGTACAAAATCTTTGGAGATCTGTTAACAGGATAGATCATACCCTGCATTAGGAGGATCTATGGCACTGTTAGGGCTGATTTGATAGTGCACTCTGCATAAACGTGTAAGATCCTCATTATCTGCAGCAATACTCAACGCCCCAAAGTTGCTACCAGTGGAAAATATCATCACTTACTCTCTCCATTAGTAATAATCTCTCTTCTTTAGAACCATGTTTGACTAAATATAGCATCTGTACAGAATATTGCCACACTTCTTACATTTGATTTGCTGCAAATATTTATATTTTACAATCAAAATGATGTGTTTAAAATTTGTTGTAGACTTTTAATATTCTCCCTGGAGGTGTTTTGTACCCAGATGCGGCTCTTTTAAATCCCCCAATTTCCATTTCACTCTCTCTGCTGTGTTAAGGTGCCTCGATACATAATCACCTTGCACGAGTTACTTGCCCACACGCCTCACGATCATGTTGAAAGAAGCAGCCTTGAACACGCCAAGAATAAGCTGGAGGAATTGTCCTTGGTAAGTTTCATATATTTTTGTTGGGAGACCTTTTTCGTCATGTTTAATTATAATCCAGGCACTATACCCTTTGCTAGCAGGCTGAGTGAGCATTCAACATCTGGATTATGACACATCTGATCACCTTTCAAGTGACTTCATGTATATTGCCAAAGGAAAAATATTATTATCATCGATGGAAGAGAGTATCCTCTCACAGCCTGGTTGTCTTCGTCCATATGGACGTAGGAGGGGAGGAGGGTTTAGTGGTATTTGAATGGATGGAAAGAAACAGGAAAATTGTACAGCAGTTATGGGTATGCATGATCAGTGCAGTAGTGTATACTTCATTGAACCAACAAAGAATCTAGTACAACATTTTGGACATTTTGTCTTCAACCTCCCTGTGATATAACACTTTTTCAGAATACTTGAATAGTTTTATGAAATACAACTATATCAAGCTCTGATGGGAAATATGGATGCTCATCTTGACCCTATGTACTCCAACACCACCTGTGCCCCTCCCCCCCCCCTTACTTCTCCCACTCCCAGCTTCATGCCAGTTTAATTTGTTCAATGAATGACTTACCAAACAAATGAATTTGCATTGTTTGTATATCTGTTTTCTCTTTGACCATATATGGACAATTCAAGAGAAAAAAGATGAGAGGGAGTAACAATGATAGTTTTTATGCATACATTAAACAAATATTCAAATAATTTGTTTTAGCCCAACTCTCTCCTGTAACAAAAGTAGATTTTAGAATTTTTTGTTTGTTTGCAAAGACATGAAAAAAGCAGATTATGAATCTACATATAAAACTAAAGGTGATGGAATTGAATTATAAAATACTTTCTTATTGAAATGAAATGTTCTTCTCTCCTGTGATGTCCTTTCAGCTGTTTATGTGGAGAATATCCAGGGGTTGTATGGTTTATAGGAATCAGTTTTATAGTAAACATGATACTGTCAAATGGGGGGTGGGGTAAGTCAGTAGAATAGTATACAAATAATGAATGGTTATGAGTGCAATAGTGCAAATATTTCATGAGTTGAAAGATGGAATGTTCCATTCAACGAGGCGCAGCCGAGTTGAATGGAACAAATTACATCTTTCAACGGAAACCATTCATTATTTGTTTTTTACAACGTATTATATTAAGATGGGTAAAATGCACTCATGCAACAGATTGTTTTGAACAGACAGGTTTCTCGGCTCTCTTACCATTGAAAAAAGTGCTCCCAAAAAAGTATAACCCATGGTTCTATTTCATAGAGTGGAATAGAGCGGATTTTGCATGCAATCAACAAGCAATTGACCAATCAATGACCAGAATACAATTAGGGTGTTGTATAACGATGAATAAAGATTGTTCTAGGGTGCTATACCATAATGAGGTCGATTTATCCAATTTAAAGGGGAAAAAAGTTAACCCAAAATGTAACTAAATTATAACAATAAAAAAGTGATTATTATTGAGGATTCTTTCGGGAAGATTTAGTATGACTTTCAAAATACTTTATTTATTTATCCATTTTTCCCTCTTCCCCTGTAATGTCTTCTTTGGTTTTGTAATATTCTTCTCTTGGTTTTAGGCGATGCAAGATGAAGTCTCTGAAACAGAGAGCATCAGGAAGAATTTATCGATTGAACGCATGATCATTGAAGGCTGTGACATTTTACTGGATGTGGAACAAACATTTGTAAGACAAGGTAATCACAGATATTATGCTCCATCTTTTATTGGAATCCATTAATTTTACTTTGTGAATGTATCTTGAAACTAGCTGATGATAATAACAGCATTAGGTAGCTGCATCTTATCATCTTGAAACTGTTCATAATGAGACCAGATTGATTATTGAAACACAGTCTCTATATCTTGCCATGACACACACACACATATACACACATATATATATATACATATATATATATATATATATTTATATATTTATATTTATATATTTATATATAAATATATGTAGTTGCGTGCAAGGGCGGCGGAAGCACTTTTAATCTGGGGGGGGCACCGATATCAAAGGGCACTTTGCAGAAATTTGATTGGACTGATGCAGCCTTATATTTAGTACCCTTTATAACTCTTATTGTACTAACTTATTTGCGTATACACATCACTCCATCAACATCCTGCCCCCCCCCCCCCCCCTCAAGGAAAATATGCATACTAGCACTGCAATATCCAATGTGCAAATTGGGAAACAAGGAACAAGTTTTCTTTTGAGACAAAATGAGGTGAAAACATGCTAGTTGCTAATGTAGGAATCTTCCGAATTAGAGTTTATTTCTTGTTAATATCTTAACAAATTTTTTCCATTCGAAATAGCTTGAGTTTGACCCACAGAAATTCATTAAAAGTCAGGGGTGTAGCCAAGAATTGCAAAGTTGTATGCACGACTATCTGAGCGGAGCGCCACCATCGGTTGGCGCGGAGCGTACAACAAATTTTTTGGTTTTACAAACCCCTCAGATGGCCGGAAACGGCCCTTCCCGAGTGTTCATTCTGGTTCCCTGGCCTCTTGCTTACTTGAGACACCTCAATTTTTATGTAGAAAAAGGGCACATTTTTAACCTGAGGAAAAGTGGGGGGGCACGTGCCCCCTGTGCCCCCCCCGGTTCCGCCGCCCTTGGTTGCGTGTCCATTTTACATTTAAAATATATATAATATTCCAAGTGGAATTTACATTTTATGACGCTGGGACATTGTTGGTTCACAGCTTCTATACAGGATGTAAATATATGTGTGTGTATATACGTATATGTGTAATGCAATGGAACCTCAGACTTTGTTAATAATAATAGAATGATGATGGAATTCATTAGTACACGTTACATTTTGTTATTAGGTTCCTTAATCCAAGTAAGCAATGATCGCAATAAAACATCAAGGAATAGACTTGGTTCCCTGGGATCCAGTAGGGACACAAAGAAGGAGGGTGTTAGGCAATGTTTCCTGTTTACCAAACATTTACTGGTCACAACAAGAACATCTGGTGGCAAGCTTCACCTAAACAAGGTTAGTTGTATTTCATAAGTATTTAAAGTTTCTCATGACATAATTTCTACCTTTCAGAGTTCTTTCTTACTTTTTGAAAAGTTTTGATTTTCCTACCAGTGAGAGTTCTTGTCTAAGACTGTGACTATTACCATTAACATTCTACTAGAGACAGTCAAGATTACATCTGACTCACATGTGATGTGGTTGGTTGAATAGTTAGTCTAGCAGTACTGTAGTCACAGAATTTCTTGTCTAAGCTTTTAAGTTCTTGTAACTACCATTAACTATGTTCATATCTGACTCATATGTGATGTGGTTAAATAGTTAGTCTAGCAGTCACAGTAAACATTCTCTTCTAAGCATTGAAACCCTGTTAGTTGTCATTAACTATCTATAGTAGACAGTCTAGTTTATATCTGACTTACATGTGTTGTGGTTTAATAGTTAGTCCAGCAGTCACAGTAAACATTCTCTTCTGAGCCTTGAAACCCTGTTAATTGTCATCAACTATCTATAGTAGACAGTCAAATTCATATCTGACTCATATGTGATGTGGTTAACTAGTTAGTCTAGCAGTCACAGTAAACATTCTCTTCTAAGCCTTGAAACCCTGTTAATTGTCATCAACTATCTATAGTAGACAGTCAAATTCATATCTGACTCATATGTGATGTGGTTAACTAGTTAGTCTAGCAGTCACAGTAAACATTCTCTTCTAAGCCTTGAAACCCTGTTAATTGTCATCAACTATCTATAGTAGACAGTCAAGTTTATATCTGACTCATATGTGATGTGGTTAAATAGTTAGTCTAACAGTCACAGTAAACATTGTCTTCTGAGCCTTGAAACCCTGTTAGTTGTCATCAACTATCTACAGTAGACAGTCAAGTTTATATCTGACTTTAGTGATGTGGTTGTCTGCATGGTTTAGTCACAGAATTTCTACCCCTAGGAGTTTTGTCGAATGTTTCAACTATGTTATTTGCAGAGTTAGTTAGCTGAGCTGTTAGTCTATATCAGACAGTTCAGTTTACATGTGACATACAGGTAATATTGGTGGTTGATATGTGTTAACATATTATTAGGATTATAAGTGCAGTTCATAGATCTGCATTGTTTAGTTGAGTTGGTTTCTATCCTCAAGAATCCAAAACAAAATTATAGATAAGAAAGAAAAGAGAAAGGACACTGAGTAATACTAAGTGAGAAATCATCTTTCCTAACTGTCTTGTACATTATGGTACATGGATGTCTAATATATAATGACAGGTGTAAATTTTATATTGATGATCTATTGTGAGATATTACTGAATATTCATGGCAAATATGTTAGTTATTACTGCCATGCATATTCAGATACTCTGCAATAATGTTGTGTCCATGTCTAAGATGATATGTAACAACATCACAATTCTCATTGTTTGGATATTCTCTTGTTGCACAACATATCCCCAATGGAGGTTTTCTTTATTTAAAGCAGACATACGGTATATGGATGAGCTTCTTCACAATCACCTGGAAGATACTGAATTTATGTACAAATATTAATATTTCTATAGCAAAATTATCCTGTTTTTACCTCCTCCCCACCCAGATCATGGACTAAGCTTGAAAGTAAATACTGTATCACTTGGGAGGGCGGGTGGGTGATGGGAGGGAAGGGGGTGAGGGTTAGGTGGATAGGGAATGTTATAGATTCCATATTATCTTACTAATTACAATGACCCTTCTTGTTGGTTAATAGATTGGTGGTATTTTACCTCTCATGGATACAACAATTGTAGAAGAATTTGACCCATTTGACGACGAAGGTAAGACCCAATTTTTTTCTTTTATGTTTCCTGCAGAATGGGAAATGTTCAATAAGATGAATAAAAACAGGATGTTATGAAGATAGAAAGCAATGATAAGTTGACATTTCAGACCATTTTGGCAGCATAGAAGTCAAAAGAAAAAATAGATGGTTTACAGATGGAATAAGAATTAATAAAAAAAATGATAATAATTTCATCAAATAGTTGCATACAGTACATGGTTCACTAAAAAAAAAAAATTAATTTCATAAAATAGTCGCAAAACATCCCGTTCCTGTGTAGTCATCATAAAAATTCTTGGCTGTTTTAAGTTGTAGTTATAAGAGTCTTTCAACCCTTTTGCTCTAGTTCTTTGACATGGAGTCTCTTAAATTCTGTTTAATTTCCCAAACATTTGACTTTGATTTGGTGAATCAAAGGGCGTGTCCAAGGAAAACCTTTGATATCTGAATTAACATAAATCATATTTGCAAAGAGCAAACAAATTTATTGCATTATATTATTAAGTATCATAGAAAGATGAACACATCATTTATTTTATAGTCTGTCCAACTTCATTCAGGGGAAAGTTTTACAATATTCTTAATAATGTGGCTTTGCATTTCAAAAGTGAATCCTGGCATCGCTCTGTATAAAGTTCCATAACAATCTGTGAATGAATTAAAATCATCTCCCTAATGGAAAAAGAAAAATGGAAGATATTTCATCTGGCCAAAGGCTAAACAAAATTATTTATGATTGGTCTTTCCTGGTTTTCACCCACCAGGAATTGTTTATCATATTACTTTAGTAAGATTCTTTATGAGATTTTGAATTCATTCTCTATGGACTTTTGCAAATTTAATAAAAACGGATGTATGGGGAAATACAACAATTTTTTTGGCAGACTGGTTGTTGACATAGGAGAGTGGGTTGAATCTTTTGTGTTGCAAGATTTCATTCAATTGCTAAATCTCTTCGATTTTGGATCGCGAGGAAGAAAGCTTCATCAAAATCGTTAAAGAAAATTTGTTCACGAAAGCAAATTTTTTTTTACAGTTGGTAACTCTAGGCAAGTGATTTATAGAATATGAATAGGAAAGTAATGTTGGGCTTGTTTTATAAAAAAATATCATTATCATCAAATATTTGTAAAGAATGAAATTTTTAAAACATGAATTCTAACTCATATTATATGTTATCAAGAGGTACAATGCTTAAACAGGGAGTGTAAAAAAATATATATTAAAAAAAAACAGAATAGATTGAAAAACATGTGGAAAGCATTTTTTAGTGTTTGAGAAATTGTTCTACAGGTTACACAAGGTGATATGAAGACATATTTCTTCACAAAGTTACCAAGCAATTTATTTGCCTCATGCATATATTTGCAAATGGTAACATACAATGCCCCAGTTTGTGTATTATTTTATTGTCTATTTTATTTTAGTTACTAATTCTAAAGGATCAGACTATGACGACCTTGATTTTAGAGTTGTGGTGGATTCCAAGAGTGGCCCACCTCTGGTCATTAGCCTGGTGGCACCTACCTTACAAGATAAGGCTGCATGGACCAGTGATATCAGTCAGGTGAGATCAACAGGATAAAAATCAATCAATCAATCAAATTTATGAAAAGAGAAAAATGTAGGAACAATTCAGCCATAAATGAGATGATTTGGTCTGAATTTTTATTTGCATTCATAATTTTGTTCAAATGTTATATATAAATATATATACTGTTGCTTGACCTTTGTGGTATATGAACCTTGCCAAATTAATTGCAATCTTGTGGTAGCATCTACTGAAATAATGGAAGTCAATTGATAAACTCAGACAAGATTGTATCATACTTTACACAGCTTTTTTCTGTTGATTCAAGGTAGTTCTTGTTGAATCATTTAGTCCCAAAAGACAATAATGAGCAAAAGATTGTGTTAAATAACGTTTCTCGTGGTCGGCCTACTTACTATGAAAATCTAAATCTAATTGCAAGATCTGACGTGTGTATACACAGGGTACTGCCTCCTTGGGGAGCTGCTGTTCTATCCATTGCTCTCTCAGTGTTAATTATACTGTGTAATATGATTCCCAGTCAGCTAGCTGGTTGGAAGCTTGCAGTTACAAAATCAGCAACTTCAGTACAATAATAGCCGCTTCATCATCTAAAAGCTGTAATGTTTCCTTACCCTACGCTTGCCAGTGTTGAATGAATTGAAATGTTCTAACTTATTGACCACTGATTTGACTGCTTTTACAAATTCATTTAAATTCATAAAGTTGCTAGACATAAAAACTCATCAGATTCACAACTTTTTATCTCTAAAAAAGAAAATTGATGGATGCTTGAAGCAGGGCAAATCTTCTAATGGTCCTCCAGTTGTCCAGGATGACCTAATTTCGGTTTAGAGGACCAATTCAGACAAATAACTAATTGTTTACCTCAAATTCAGGCTGTTACATTGTATGCTATGTCACTATGTATCCTCAAATAGGTAAAATGACTACTTGATATCATCCCCAATACCAAACCTACACATCTCTCCTACAGTGTACATATTGGTGTTCTATTCACCAAACCTACACATCTCTCCTACAGTGTACATATTGGTGTTCTATTCACCAAACCTACACATGTATCTCTCATACATTGTATATATTGGTGTTCTATTCACCAAACCTACACATCTCTCCTACAGTGTACATATTGGTGTTCTATTCACCAAACCTACACATCTCTCCTACAGTATACATATTACAGTTCTATTCACCAAACCTACACATCTCTCCTACAGTGTACATATTGGTGTTCTATTCACCAAACCTACAAATCTCTCCTACAGTGTACATATTGGTGTTCTATTCACCAAACCTACACATCTCTCCTACAGTGTACATATTGGTGTTCTATTCACCAAACCTACACATCTCTCCTACAGTGTACATATTGGTGTTCTATTCACCAAACCTACACATCTCTCCTACAGTGTACATACTGGTGTTCTATTCACCAAACCTACACATCTCTCCTAGAGTGTACATATTGGTCAATTTTTTTTTTGCTGCATTTTTTCAGACAACTAAATTAAATCCTTAAAAAATTGCCCTGTTGAAGTAATGGAATTTTCTGAGTGCCTAAAATCCATTTTCAACATGAAAATTTACAGCTGTTATTCTTTCCCACATTTTGACAGAATTTTAAGGTACCCTTAATCCTGGTCTCATATACAAAAAGATTAAATTATAAACGGAAATGAAAAAAAATCAGAGACATAAATTGTATCATCGTTTATGACAAAAACGATATTTTTCTTTGCAAGGATGAGTTTTATTGGCATCCTGCATATCGTCCTATTTTCTTTTTTCGTCGTGTAACGATCGTCCGTCTCGTGTCTGTAAGTCAGCACGTACGATAGATATTTTATCGAATGCCTTGCCCTCTGCCGATTATGATTTAGCAGATAGTCTTCAGCTATGTTTCCAGTAATATAAAAGAGTCTAGTGTTACTGATAGCGCTATATATAATTCTCAGTTATATACAACGACCTATACCGAACTTGATAATGCAGGAAAGATTTATGATTCAATGTGCCGTAATGTAACATTTCATTCAGTGAGTTATGTCTGTCTAATAGTCACTTTAGCAGCTCTGCTCTGCACTTTAAAGAGGAGGAGCAACGATTGGATTCGAATGAGAAAACCAAAATACCTCCCCAAAAATTGACTCTCCTCTTTGATATTATGCATTGAAATAAAGCATATTTGCATTTTAGTATTGTAATAAATGTATTGAGTGTATGTAGTAAATTACATAAATGTATGTAATAAATGTATTTAATATATGTATTTATGTGGAAGAATTATTTAATAAAGAGACTGACAAATTTGTTTGACAGAGTCTTGCTGTTTCAGTTTAAGTTAGCATATGTCTGTACATTCACAGACAAATACAATAGAGACTCATTTGTAATCTTATAGATCTTATAATGCTATTATCCTATCTGCAGTGCATTGATAACCTTCATTACAACGGCCTCTTGGACAGTTCTGCAGATGAAAATAGTTTATCATCCGTGAGACTTCCTCATTGCATCAAGTAAGTCATTTCCTGTAGATTGCTCTTATATATCATGACTGTAGTAGTGCGGTGTCTTGTATAACAATTGTTGATCTATTATAATTAATACAGACAGCCTCATGTTTCACGAACATATATGTATATATATATATATATATGTATATATATATATATATATAAATATATATATATGTATATATATATAAATATGTATATATATATATATATGTTTATATATATATGTATATATATATACATATATAGATACATATATAGATACATATATAGATACAAATATATATATATTCTTTGTATGTATATTTGCATTCCAAGGGTTGTTTATTATCAGAATTATTATTGTACAAGCATGGTTATAGCATGAGTGGCAGAGCCAGGTTGTGTAACAGGGCAAGTGCTCTAGCAGTTTGGTAGAAAAAAAAGTCAAAAATGCCTCTTAATATAAATTACATGTGACCATGTTTGGTAATAAAAAGTACCCCCTTTCCATGCTTTTAAAGTGAAATATGTCCCTGCATTAATTTTAATGTGACAAATTTTCTGAAATTCCAATCCAGAATTGGTAATTTGCCTATAAAACTGTAGTCGATTGTGATCATATTCTAAGTACCTTTCTTTGGGTGGTAAATTGGGTAAAATTATACCAAAAGATCCCCTAACCTACCCTCCCCCTCCCCAAAAAACAAAACCTAAAAACCTGTAGTTAACTATTTATACTATGTCATCCCTCTGAAGGGATATCTGTGCAGTTGAACCTATCATATCATGTTAATAGTTCTCCTTTAATACATTGTTTATTTATTACGTCTGACTATACCGCCATAAATTTAAACTTTAAAGGTCATGGTTAAATGATAAACTAATCCCACTCAGTATAGAAAATTAAAAAAAAAAAAATGTCAAAGTGTATTGTAATTGTCAGAACAGTAAGTAGTATGCTGTTTGGTTGATAATAAAAAAGGTATTGAAAATCATTTTTTATGGCTAATTATGTGGGTTAATAGGGTAATGAATAAATGAAATTCACTGAAATAGACATACATGCATGCAATATTAAGAAAGAGGAGTTTGTTAAGTTTTTACTTTTGTATTTTACATGATAGGTTTCCCTAAATTCATTCAAATAATTATACAGGGACCCTGAGACAGGCTTGACAGAAAAGCAGGGGGGGGGGGGGTGGAATATGGACATGAGTTGATGATTTTTCACTGGTGTTGAAATAACAGCATGTGGTAAGACCTGCCTGTTCATACAAACAGTGTTGCACTGCAGTCTAAATTGCTTGTATCAGAAATACTAAATTTAGATATGTAAATCACTGTAGGCATTAACATTTCAGAGTTTTATTCAAATTGCATCATTATTACGATCAAATATGTTCTTTTGTTGATGTTGGTATTTATTTGTGTCCCACAACTTGAATAGAAATTTTAATTTTGCAATTTGCATCACTCCAATGTTATAATTCATGGAGTATTCCCTGTGGACTAAAAATAATAGAATTATATTTTCATGGACCTCATTTTCCCTCTGAGAAAATGAATTTATCCAGAACTTTAGTTTAAAGTTTTCAAGAAAAAAAGAATTGGAGGTTTAGTTTTGTTTCTATAGCTTTTCCCACTTTCAAGATATTCACCGTTAAAATATGGTAAAAATCTGGACTTTAAGGCTTCTTTGATTATGACGCCTGCCCCTCAAAGTGTAGACCAAAATGTTAAATGTGACTCCATTGTGTTATTCATTCTAATGAATCAACCAAAACATGTTCATTTAACTTCATGTAAACAACAGAGCACCCTTGGATGATATTAAAACAACATTTTTGCCTTGAAAAACTTGTCTTGCACTTTAAACATGTTATTTGAGGCAGTAAAACTATTTTGTCTTCCTTGTAAATCTTGTGTTTTCATCTGAGGAACTGACCAAATGGTCTCTGCATTCGGCTATTAATCCAGCCAGATTAATCGATGGAGATTGTTTAATGGGTCCTTTGGTTAAACTTAACAAAGTGGTAAATAGAAAAACAACCTTGACTGACAGTAGTGCTTGTGAATTATCTCCAAAATATCAAACTTAGTTCTATGCCTGAAATCTTCCTATAAAAGTGGAATATGATTTACCACCTGAGTTAAAGAAAATTCAACTCTGATTTGAAATTCATCCGTAATAGTCACCTAAAATCATGACAGCAGCTAATATCTTGATACATGTTATTTGGGTTTTACCAACAGTGTGCTTAACTAATTTTTTTATGTAATTAAATCGATGTGAAGTTTGGTCATTCAAAGTACAAAACTCTGTTGGGAAAGGTCTACGTGAATGACATAATTGATTTTTCATATTCTGTTTATATTGTGTTGTTGTCTCTGTGGGGTGAATTTAATTTGAGTATTCCCATTGTCTATTGTCTGAATGGTGTATTGATTAATCTCTATAAATAGACTCTTGTGGGATTTCCTGCCAGTGAGAGTTCTACTGTAGAATTCTACAGGTTTCCTAAATTCATGACTTTGCTCATTTATTTATATCAGTGATTTTTATAATCATTCTTGCTGATATACCAAATATGGCAACCATGTTTAATCAAGTTTTTGAAGACAATTCACATATCACATGTAAGTATCAGAAGAATCAATGAAAGCTGTGAGTGCCTTTAATAAAAGCAGTATTTTTTTTCTTCTTTTTGTTGTTGTAGTTACAATTGTTAGTTTGTACTTCAGGAAAGGAGAATGACATTTGTGATGTTAGTTAAACTTGCACAAACTTAGTAAAGTATGATACAGATATTAGATTGAATAAGTATGATATAAAACATTGAAGATAAGTTAGATTGAATAAGTATGGTATTTAGTTGAATTCGATAGGTATTATATTGAAGCTATAATGAAACTGAGTTTAAGTAAAGATATTTCATTGAATAAGAATTATATCCCATTGACGTTAGTAATATGTTAAAGGTATTACATTAAAGATATAACATTTTATTACATTAAAGATATTACATTAAGTTCTGACTAAAACAAAGTAAAAATCAGACTTACTATCTTGTAAAAATAATGTAAAATATCGTTTAATTCATCTGCATTAGAAATGAATTGTTTAAAGTAAAGTCACCCCGACACAATTAACCAAATCTCTCTTTCTCTCTGTGACGAATGTCAGGAACATGTAATCGCAAACAACAAATCCATTCACACGATAAAAAAAAAAAAAACCTGTCACAACGATGCTGTCAAACAGAATATTGTAGGAAAAATTTTACCGCTGAGAAATTTTCAAACATTATTATACGCTCCTCTCCTTGTTTATGCATACAGCCTTTTATCCACAAAAGCAGCAAAAAATAATCTGATTTTCTTCACAAGCCCTTGTACTATATCATTTTATTTAATTTAATTTTTTTAACTTGGTTTTATCCCATGGATGACTTTTTGACCTTTAAAAGATTATTGCTTGGTATTTCTCTTCTTTGTGGCAGGTCTGATCCCCGTCTCTTCAAGGATGATGAAGATATCCGATTCAGTAAACTTCTCAACTCCTGTAAGGTGCCCCAGATTCGCTATGCAAGCCTGGAGAGGCTCTTGGAAAGGCTGACCGACCTACGATTCCTCAGCATCGACTTTCTGAACACATTCCTTCTCACCTACCGCATCATAACCGATTGGAAAGCCATTGTAAATACCTTGACAGGTGTCTATAAGAATCCAGATATAGTGGAAAGTCAACTCAAGTAAATCACTTATATATTTCATGTTTGCTGTTGTTGTTCTTTTCTTCTCCATCTTTTATAGCATTTAATGGTTATTCTGCATGAATATAAAAAGTTTGGCAGTCTTCAGTTTTAGCTTGAATAGGTCATGCTTCACGCTTCATGTTGGGTGATGTCATGATTTAATTATCAGGAAGCTTTTTTTTTGAGCAACTCTTGTAAGGTAAACAGAATTTCAAAAGAAATAAACAATGGTAACAATTTGTGACAGATACTGTGACAGATAATGGTCTTTGCCTGTTTTTTGCATGGAGAGCCAAATCCCTTGTCTCCCCATTATTATAGTATTGTTGTCAAGGTAAAGATGATTCCATTAGCAGGGATAACTATACTCCCTGTAGCAATTTTGTTGTATTTAAGTTGAAGGGGGATGACTAGTTTTAATTACAAGAACAGAACAGATGAGAAAACTGTAATTCTGTGCTATCCTTTTTGTGTGAGAAGAAGGAATTAACATAAAAACAGGCTGCCTAGAAATCTTGAGTTTTGGTTTATAAAAGTAAACTACAACTTTTAAGGCAAAGTAGGGCTTTGATATCACTTAACCCTACTGAGTAGGACTAATGAACTCCATGCGACTCCTGATGCGTTGCAGGGGTCGGAAGAAGGAAACTGCCGGTAGCTGCAGGGATATCATTAATGATCATTAACGAGACATGTAAATACAACAGTTTGCTCTCTAATGTACTTATGTGGGAGGAATTCATGGAATTCCTTAAAGGGGAACAATTTAGTTTTCTGACATAGCTTAAGGCTGCACAAACTTAAAAAAACAGGAAGTCATTTAATAAATATCACAGGATAGTATAAAGGAGTATACAGAGTGAAATCATGAAAGTTTAAAGTTATCCCATGGGCTTCAAAAGTCATCAATCAATCGTTCCAGCAGATACAGTGTGCTGAAAAATCAGTCAATGACCATGCAGGCCTGTAAAGTTCAACAAAGAGTTTTGCTCCCACCGCATAAAGCATTTTCCTCCCACTGAGACATTTCATTATTTAACATTTTTGACGTTATTGAAAGTCGTACAAGTAACTTGAAAAATCAGAACCCTCTCCAAGAAAGTTATTTGGTATTTAAGAAGTATTAAAGGGTGTGAAGACTCGCGCAAAAAGAAACGTCTAATGCCGGTAATCTGACCTAGTTAAGAATGAGGTGTAACAGAAGTGTTAGACACCACCATCGATCCCAGAAAATACACACACAGCTTGCTACCTTCGGTAATTAGACACTAGTGTACAGTCAATACATGCAGCTACGGTCAATACCCACAACACATTGTACATAGCAGTGATGGACATCTCAGGTCCAGCTAAAGATAACAATTAAGGTATCACGTTTCATTACTGTCTGCATTTTGTAGCGACAAGCAGAAAACCTTCATTTGCAAGCAACGGAAAGTTAACTTTTTCAGAGCGCGACACGCGGTTTGGGGTGAGTCTCAAATGTCTTTAAGTAGTTTTCGGTCAGTTTTATTGAGGTTTCCTTGAGGTCAGTTTCCGTGAGGTCAGATTCCATGAGGTCAGTTTCCTTCAACTTGAGGTCAGTTTCATTCGTGACTAGCTTTCAATGCTATTTTGACATTTTGAATATTTTTCTTTTGTGTCTTTCTCAGTGTGACAATGCCCCCTCCTCCTCCAAGTCCAGGCCCTTATCGTCACGACGGCAAGCATAACACCCCACCTACCAGCCCTCGGCGATACTCCTCTGGAGCGGCATTGTGCAAGCTCTCCGACTCTCCCAGCAAGATTTCACCCATTGCTGAGAATTCTACAGATTTTATCACCTGCAGCGATGATACAGACTTTGATACGGAGTTGGAATATTCCCCACGTCTGTGTCGTCAGCATCGAAAAGGTCAGTAACGCATTCGTTAATGTGTTTTTAGTCTCTGGTTATATATATATATGTATGTATATGTATGCGTGCGTGTATGTATGTATATTAGATCCTCCTGCAAGCAGGAACTCACGAAGAAGCCTCATTGGCTTATCAAAGCCGCAAGCTGACCGAAGTCAGTCTCTTACATTCATATTTAACGTCCATGATTATGAATTGTTAATTGTCAACAACTCTGTAACTGGACGACATATGCATTAATCTTAGACTGACTCGAACTTGGGGCCTTATGTATTGAAGCGAGTGTGTACTGTTTAACGTTTAATATTATTTCCGTTTTAGCTAAATTACTTCTACCCCTGCTGATACCTTTCTAAGAAGATGTGACTTATTGAGACTCATGTAAATATGGCTTTATTTTGATGTACCGGACACTGTGACTGGACAGCATACATTAATCGAGTCACTCCAAGATGTGTCGTCCAGTTACAGAGTTGTTGACAATTGACAATTCATAATCATGGACGTTAAATATGAATCTGAGAGACTGACTTCGGTCAGCTTGCGGCTTTGATAAGCCAATGAGGCTTCTCAGGGAGTTCCTGCTTGCAGGGAGGATCTAAAATACATACATACATTCATACATATACTAAAGTGCAAAAGGTTGTCCTTTTTCCAGAGGAGGATAAATTTCAAAAGTACCCCCTCTAGGGCAGATAGTGATATGGCCCAATGCTTGCATACATTTTGGGGTAGTCCTGTTATTCTTCAGAATAAATTTCTTCTTTACTACTTAATCACAGCATCAGACAGCCAGGTGGTTGGCCGCTACCAGAGGTCTAGACATTCCCCTCCTGACTCTCCATCCATCATGGGGAGCACTGATACCCCTCCCACCAGCCCATACCAACTGACAGCTGATCACCTTTCTCCAAAGAGGGTGCTACACCTTAGCCGTTCAGATTCAAACATTGCAGCCTTGTCGAAAGGGAGCAAATCCGGTAAGAGAATCCTTGGTATTATGTTGTGAATACAGTAGACCTGTTCCATTAAGTCATCTGATAATTCATCACGGGGGGAGGGGGGGGGGGAATTGCCACTCTTGGGTATCAATTGTTTTCTCTCAAACTCAATGAAAGATCTTTGTTTAGTTCACCTTAGATATATCCTGGATATAAAAACAAACAAAAACTTGATCCCCCACTCTCACTACTAGTAGACGGCCTTGATGGCGGAGATAATATAATATGGAATTGGTTTACCACTTCTAGCTTCCAGTCTCTGTCAGATCACTACAGCTACTATGTACAGGACAAATTTTTAAGGGTGATCTTCTGGCCGTACTTTTTAGTTGTCCGAACAGCAAATTTGGTTGTCCGAAAAAATGTAGCAAAGTAACAATGTAGGTTTGGTGAATAGAACACCAATATGTACACTGTAGGAGAGATGTGTAGGTTTGGTGAAGAGAACATTAATATGTACACTATAGGAGATATGTGTAGGTTTGGTGAATAGAACACCAATATGTACACTGTAGGAGAGATGTGTAGGTTTGGTGAATAGAACACCAATATGTACACTGTAGGAGAGATGTGTAGGTTTGGTGAATAGAACACCAATATGTACACTGTAGGAGAGATGTGTAGGTTTGGTGTGTAGAACACCAATATGTACACTGTAGAAGAGATGTGTAGGTTTGGTGAAGAGAACATTAATATGTACACTGTAGGAGAGATGTGTAGGTTTGGTGAATAGAACACCAATATGTACACTGTAGGAGAGATGTGTAGGTTTGGTGAATAGAACACCAATATGTACACAGTAGGAGAGATGTGTAGGTTTGGGAAAGAGAACATTAATATGTACACTGTAGGAGAGATGTGTAGGTTTGGTGAATAGAACACCAATATGTACACTGTAGGAGAGATGTGTAGGTTTGGTGAATAGAACACCAATATGTACACTGTATGAGAGATGTGTAGGTTTGGTGAATAGAACACCAATATATACACTGTATGAGAAATGTGTAGGTTTGGTGAATAGAACACCAATATGTACACTGTAGGAGAGATGTGTAGGTTTGGTGAAGAGAACATTAATATGTACACTGTAGGAGAGATGTGTAGGTTTGGTGAATAGAACACCTATATGTACACTGTAGGAGAGATGTGTAGGTTTGGTGTGTAGAACACCAATATGTACACTGTAGGAGAGATGTGTAGGTTTGGTGAATAGAACACCAATATGTACACTGTAGGAGAGATGTGTAGGTTTGGTGAATAGAACACCAATATGTACACTGTAGGAGAGATGTGTAGGTTTGGTGAATAGAACACCAATATGTACACTGTAGGAGAGATGTGTAGGTTTGGTGAATAGAACACCAATATGTACACTGTAGGAGAGATGTGTAGGTTTGGTGTGTAGAATACCAATATGTACACTGTAGGAGAGATGTGTAGGTTTGGTGTGTAGAACACCAATATGTACACTGTAGGAGAGATGTGTAGGTTTGGTGTGTAGAACACCAATATGTACACTGTAGGAGAGATGTGTAGGTTTGGTGAATAGAACACCAATATGTACACTGTAGGAGAGGTGTGTAGGTTTGGTGAATAGAACACCAATATGTACACTTACAGCTGTAGGAGAGATGTGTAGGTTTGGTGAATAGAACATTAATATGTACACTGTAGGAGAGATGCGTAAGTTTGGTGAATAGAACACCAGCTTTGGGGATGACACCAATTTACTAGTAGTAATACTTGAGGATATTTAGTTACAACACAATCTGAATTTGATGTAAAGAACAAGCTGATTTTTAGTTGTCCAAGCAGAAATTTCATTGTCAGGAACAACCGGAAAAACCATTCAAAATTTGCCATCATAGATTGCATTGCATTGCATTAGAAACAATGGGGGGGGGGGGATGCGAGGGGTGGACCATGACCCTACTGACTGTAACAATGGTTTGAATCTTTGTTTACAGCTTCTGAACCGAGTACTGCAGCTAGTAGTAATATCTTCCAGTTTGGTACTTCCCCACCAAAAACTACCACTGCCACCGCAGGGGTAGTGGTAACATCATCACGAATGTCCACCAGAAGGGCCAGCTGTTCCACTGCCGCACTGGCATTCGCCGCAGCCACTGCGGGTGCAAGCAACATCGAAGATTCACCTGATGCTAAGATGAGACCCAACAGGGGTAGGAGGAAATTTGTGAGAGGAAGTAAGCAATTCTAATATTTTAAAAACATATATCGTGATTTAATTTTGAAATTTTAACAGCATATTCAGGTTTTAACGGTTTGGAAATAAGGGGGCAAGAAACAGATGCTGCAAGTTTTTGCACATGTTTAATCATGCAAGTTCTATATTTCTGAGAGTTAACAAAGAAGGAAATATGAATGATTCAGATGTCATTTTTTTTAATCTCACTCTTTTATTTGATAAATCATAGATGAAGCATGTGATGGAACCTGTTCCTTAAAGCAACAGAGATACAATTAATTCTCTTAGAAAATTTTCCTTATAATATATAATCGGTCTGCTTCCTTTGTACCCATGAATTACCTTATAAATAATGAAGCTAACAACCAAAAAAATGAGCAAGTTATGAAATGAAATTCCTTCCTTTCTTCCAAAGTTGCAATTACACTTTCATTATTGTCATATATATTTAATATTTACTCTTATGTCGGTCGTCCTCATGGTACTTTTGCCCACACTTCGTCGTTTACTAACATTCATTAATAATCGTCGCATGTGTTATCTGTATGTCACTGAAGTGTACAGGGGCGGATCCAGTAATTATATCTAACAGAGGGTTATGGCCCTGGGGTCGTCCTTGTAGCCGGACTCCTCGTGTTGGGTCGCCTGGAAACATCCTCTCCTAGCTCTAAAAACACAAGGTTGTACACATCACCACTTTCGAATTTTTGTGTGAGATTGAAAAATGGGTGTGTACACTCCCTGGATCCGTGCCTAGTTTACCCTCCTCCTTCCCCCCTCCCCCCTCCTCCTGATTATACCCTATTCCCAATCCCATCTAATTGTTTGTGCTTTGATCCTTGGCTAACCATTCAAACCTGCTACTAACCTTCCTTCCACAGGGGGCAAACTACAAAGCAGTCTGAGCAAAGATGTGATCAGCTCTGCTGCAACAGTCAGAGTCATCAATGTGATTCGTCATTGGGTCTCAAAGTTTGCTCAGGTTTGATATATTCCTACCATTTTTATTCTTTTTTTTATAATTATTTTAATCCACTTTTGGACAGAGATTATTTTCTTTTCTTCTTCATTTATTCTACAACACACCCAGGACGTGTCGATGTGTAGTACCGGTGTCGTTAGCTTGTATCTGATGAGCATTTAATCGTATTCCATGGAAACTAATCTAAAATTGATTGCTTCTCAGATCGAAGCAACTTCATCTGTTTGGCAAACGATTTCTGACAATGTTTGCCAACATTTTTGTCAAACCCTTAAGTGACTTATTCAAACAAAAATTTGCAATGGATCAAAAGATTTTTTAAAGCACTTTGAATATTTATTAGCAAGTACTCAATTTCTATTTGATTCTCTAAAAGCTTCGTTATTCAGACAGATATTATCTTATAATATGAACGCGTACAAAAGCAATTAAAACATTTTCATCATATAGACTAAGTTTGAACAAAGAATATTAAATGCATTTTTATAAGTTTTTCAAAAGAAATCAATACCACAGACAGTACAACTGGTTTTTCTTCACTTTCCATCCATTTTGGGGGAAGTGGGTCTGAAGTGTTCATATTCCCTACCCACAAGTCATGTG
Source organism: Apostichopus japonicus (assembly GCF_037975245.1). Classification (NCBI taxonomy): domain Eukaryota; kingdom Metazoa; phylum Echinodermata; class Holothuroidea; order Aspidochirotida; family Stichopodidae; genus Apostichopus; species Apostichopus japonicus. The sequence continues at coordinate 10,168,713 of NC_092573.1, forward strand.
TATTGAATTTAAGCATCAATGATGCTAGAGGACAGAGTACACCGACAATTCAAATCTTTCCTGTACTAAATTTTTGTTACATCTTTGAATTCATGCAGGTCCCTTCATTTCAAACATTGAAATATTGAAATGAATTTAGAATACAATTTTTTTTTCTAAAGTAAAAAGTAACACTTCATTTCCAACTGAGCCAGTTTGCTTTTTTTTTTCATTTCAAATGAGAAATGAATTTCTTATTTTGTTTTTTTGTAAAGATCTGCTTGCAGTGAATTTGTGTTTTAAGTGGTCCTTTTTTTTTTTTTTGGTTAGTGACATAAGCAAGTGAAATGATGAACAAATTATTGTTCTCAAAAGGATTTTGAAAGCAACCATGAACTTCGAACGTTAGTGAAGGACTTTCTGGAAGAGATTGTAGGGAATCCTAATCTTCTTCCATCAGAACACAAAGGAGCCTTGATTATTCTCAGGTTAGTGAACAAAATCCCTTCATTTTATCAAGCAGCTACTTTTGATGTGACAAGCATCTTTTGAATGCAGTCATTTTACTAGTCTCAATTTTTTTTTTTTTTGGACAGCAGAATTGTGCTAATCCTTTCGGCTAGTTACAAGCTCTTGGATAATGTTTCTCATTGAAATATTTGAAGAAATACTTCCAGTTGTCATACCTAAGGAGAGTTTTGGGTAAAATTAAAAACTAAATATTCATATGCTCTCTACCTCAGAGAGGACTTGACCTAAAAAATTATAAACACTCACTATACATCAGTGATCCATGGGTTCAGTCGTAGCCTTATAAGCACACGCACACTACCCGACTATCCACCATTTTCCCGTAACGACTGTCAAGTTAAGTTGAGTTGTGATCAGTCCACAGTGTACAGCTCACTTTGATAATTCTCTTGGATAACAATAATCATTCTTTCATCTTGCATTAAGTCATCCGTTCATTCCTATTCCTTTAAGTATTTCCATATTCAGAATTTGAAAGTTTTATTGATTATGTAGCTGGAGGATACTATTACCATTGTATAATTCTTTTGCATAGTTTGTTTTGATAAAGAGAGAGAGAGTGAAGGGATGGGAGGGGTGGGGGGGGGGGGAGTACTACAGGAACTTTTCCTGTATGATGTCGGTAAGTCCATCCCTGCAGTCGGAAGAAAAAATATTTTGCCTAAATTCACTTGACTGTAAGTTATTCATTAGTGTGGTTTGGTATCGCCGGCGTATTATGCGCATTATCTCGAGGATGAAGTGGAGAGGCCTCTTTGATTAGTCTCTATCCACAGGCTGCGGAAGAAATGGAAGAATTGTTTTAAATACTAGCTCTGGATGAATTTAGGGAATAATATGCAGGCCTGGATGTCCATGACATGGTTTAACTATTTATTATGATCCCTTAAAGGAACATTGAGTATAAAATTCATTTGTTGTTTCCAATAAAAGACTTTTCAGTTTTCTGCAGTGGTAAGATCAACAACAATGACATGGTTCACTTTATTTTAAAGATATTATTTGTCAGAAGTTAAGGCTTATTACTCTGATATTTCTTGCCAGCTGGCCATGCAGGAATTATATAGTGAAAGACTTCAATCTTTCCACCGCATTTGGTTTACAGATACATTCATGTTCGATGATGTGAATATATTTTGGCACGATCTTTGAAGCTGAATGCTGCTTTAAAGATCTTTATCAGATTAATGTTTATAGTATTTTCAAGCCACAGTTGTTGTCAAACATATCAATTCCATTTAGCATTTCAACCATATCCATTCTATTTAGCAGTTTCAAGGCACAATTGTTTTCAAGCATACCCATTCCATTTGTCATTTTCAAGGCACAGTTGTTGTCAAGCATACTGTGGGAAAGCAGTTAAATATGTACATACTTGCATATATTTAAATAAATTTAAATACTTTTTTTTTCCTTTTTTTTTTTTTTCCATTGAGTTTGAATTGACTTGCAAGCAGCTGCATTAGACTGTGTGTTATTTCTTGTACAGGCAACTGAAGCAAGAGCACATACATGTTGCATTGATGGGTGAGGCAGAGCTGATGGAGCTAGCCTCCATGCAACCTCCGGCAGAAGACTCTTTTACTGTCCTCCCCGCTTTGGAACTCGCAGAACAGTTGACATACATCGAACATAAATTGCTGCGAGCAATTCCGTTCTGGTAAGCCTCTTCAAGAAAAGTTGAAGGTTTACAGTGTCTGTTAGAGTACGAGGCCGACGTCACAACTAAACCCCCTGCATTGTCATTGGTAACTTGTCACACCCACACATTAAAAGTGTGCACAATTCAAACAATCCCCTCCTGGGGCACTATAGTGCACCACATCTATGTGTCCCCTGGTGGACTTTCCTGCCACAAACCAGTGTACACAAACTATATCTACATCTTACCTCCCTATTAGTCCCCAAACTTTCCTTTTATTTATTGTTCGTATGTATTAAATTGATCATTGTTTGGAGAGAAGCCAACCCATTTACAGTTGTTTACTTTTTTCCTTTGGCTCATCCAAAGCCAAAGAAGTCCAAATCAGTCATTTTTAACAGGACAACAGAATCCTAGTTCATATGTATCAAGATATTTTGTTACTATTGAAATCAAATTTGAATAAATTTGACCATTATCAATTTTTCGCTACTTTGTGACTGCAGACATTTAAAAAAATTCAGTCAAAGACAGTGAGACTACATACCATAAAAATCACAGTCAACTATACAGGTCTGACGTAACGAGCACACCTTGAGTATTCAAAGCAAAGGATGGGGATTTTCTAAAACAGTTGTTCAGCTTTGTGTTCATTAATCTCTCCACAGGGAATTTCTAAGTCAAAAGTGGATGAAGCAAGACAAAGTAGAAAAAGCACCTCATATTTTGGCTCTGACGAGAAGATTTAATGAGGTACGTCAACTCTGACATGATCAGTGTCCTAGATTGGTTTCATTAAATGAACCAATTAGGTTTGTTTAAAGTCATCAATATTCAGTGAAATTTCCCTGTAGTATTTAATTTCTTCACCTATGGCAGATATTTTACTCACAGACTCACGCAGTGCTTGGAGTGTGCTGGCAATGAATGCTAATACTTGTATAAACTTGTCATTTTGTGTTCTCAATTGCACACATGGAACAATTAACAACGCAGACCGATGTATGTACGAGAAACTGGATTAATCTTTATAGAAGTTTGAATGTAGGAAGGTTTGTTGCATGACGAGCATTGGTGCACATGAGTATTATACCACCATGTGAAAGATGAACAAGGTTTGGTGCCATGTTTTCAGTGCTCATTTCATTTATTTAGTGCATTTCATGGCATCGCTCCTTGTTATTTGAGTTGTCTTGTGCAAAACTACACTCCAGCGCGCCGTGTAAGGTCTAGTACAACGTCATTACTGGTATCACACCCGGTATCCACAAAATCATACGGCCAACGCGGTTCCTTTCAATATGCTTCTCCTTTTCTTTGGAAATAGTCTCCCAGAGAATGTCAAATGTGCTCAATCACATTAATAACTTTAAAACTGTGCTCAAGACGCATATGTTTTCACGATTGTAGTGTATCTATTTTGTGTACATGTTTGTTTTGTGTACAGTGCATTGAGACTTTGTTGTGTGTTGCGCTTTACAAGAACTTAATTATTATTATTATTATCATTATTATTATTATTATTATTATGTAAGATGACTTTGGCAGCATGTCAATAACCACCATATGAAATAGGGGGGTGGAGGAGGGGAGGGGGTAAGGACGTTGGCAACCCCGATGAGAAGACTTACTACTTAGCACGGCTCAGTTTGCTTGTAACCCTTTGGGAAGGCAACAATTCAATGCTTTCTCTGTCCTACAGAAGCGAATCATTTGAAAGCAAAGAGTAGTGCTTTTAAATAATATTCCTGCAATATTTTCTACCAGTAAAAAGTTCTTTCCATATCTCTGATTAATTAGGTCAGCAAGTTGGTAGCCTCTGAGATCCTGAGACAGAAGACATCTTCATCCCGAGCAGCAGCTATTGAGAAGTGGGCCGCTGTAGCGGACATCTGTCGTTGTATGCACAATTTCAACACTGTCCTAGAGATAACCTCTGCACTCATGAACAGTTCTGTCTACAGACTTAAGAGAGTGTGGGATAAAGTTTCAAAAACAGTAAGAAAACTGCTGCTTTTTTTCTCCAGTGCAAATTAAATGTGTTTTATCAAACTATTAATTAAACAGTTATTCAACAGTGAAGAATTTAGATTTTCATCATGTTACTTGTCCGACAGCTAATTTCTTAGTTTTTTTTGGGGGGGGGGGGGGGTTTTGTCAAGAAATAGGGGTTGTTTACACTTTGGTTCATTTTGTTTCATTTATTCCACTATATTATACAACGAAAGACATTTTGTGAGCATTACAGTGTGTCAAAGACAAATAAAAACTGGAGAATCCAAGAAAGCAGGAGCTTCTTCAAAACAGATCAACAAAATGAGAAGAAATAATAGTCCTGAGAGAATGCAGTAATGATTAAGCAAGAGAAGAAAAATAGAAGCAGAAAAGAGTGGGAAAAAAAAAAAAAAAGGATCTTGATAGGACACCAAGTTCTAAGAGAAATCTTAATCCTGACTTAAAACGCAGCCCTGAATATAAAATTGAGAGTGCACTTGACTCGCTGATCAATTGATAAAGAACTGTACAATTTTTTGAAATGAAATAATCCACAATGTTACTTTACTGCTGTTTCCTTTGATAAAATAGTCTCAATGGATACCATTCAACTTGCAAATATATTCAATATGATTAAGTCATCTTTACAAACCATACCTTTTATATTACACGCTTAGTCAGAGAATTGTGAAACTTGAATACGTAACGATTATTGAAGTTGAAAAAATCAGATCGTAAGACATACCACCTAATTTGGTCGGGAGAAGTTTTTTGTTGATTGAAATTTTGCATAATTTTAAGACCTGCCAGGGGTGTTTGAAAGCACAATTGGGGACCAATGTCAGGTAGTGACTAGGGAATAGTATGGTACCATCTACATGATAATAAACTGTAGTGTTATTGAAAGAATTATGCTCTGGGCAGTTATGGGTGATATTTCATAACATATATGCAAACATTGATGAAGACAGAGAACTAATTCAAGAACTCTGTAGAATAGACTGATGGACGTATATATGTTAGGTCAGATGATTAAATGATTACATGGTTGGGCAAAATGTAAGCTTTCTTGCCAAATTATGTCAAATTTTATGAGGTAGATTATGAGAGCAGTTTATTAGTGTATGTTGAAAATTTATTGGTAAATTTTCACCTATATTCTTTAATTTTTTATGTTTATATGTGAATATTATCATTCGGTAGAAGTAAATAAAAGGATTAGGAGATTACAGTAGTTTGTTTACTACATTCGTTATTACCCAATGCAGCAGCAAATTTGAAACTTATTTCTCTGCTTTACAGATTTATTTATTTATTTGAAGTATCACATTGTTCATTTGTGTCAATAATAATTCATGATAAAATACTTATTATAACATAAATAATTCTGAATATATGTTGTGAAAGTTTTGTGTACAATTTAACTAAAAATAATTGTTTTTTTCCCCTTTTCTGACAGACAAAGACTACATTAGAGAAATTGCAGATACTTGTTTCATCTGATGGAAGATTTAAAAACATGAGGGAAGCACTGCATAGGTATTTATAACAAACATACTATGCAATCTATAGTATGCTTTATAGAGAGCTGTGACAGTGGCAAGATTTTAGTGCTAGTAAAATTCATAATGTGTCTATTTCAGGTATTTTTACAAAATAAGGTCAATGTCTGGAATACTCCTTTATAGCTAAATCAGTGAAATGACGTGAAATGTTAAAACTTAGCCATTTTTTCCTAAATTGCAAGAACTAATAAATAAACCACACATGTTCTGTTCTTTATCCGTGGATGACGACGAAATCCAAAAGCAATTTCTTCATCTTAAATTTGCAGCCATAAAATTTTCAAAGATTTGTTTAGTATTGTAACGCTTCTTAGGAGCTGACCTAATGGTCTCTCTGCTAGACTTTATAGTCCAGCCACTTTCATTGATGATTTCCCTTCATAGATCTCTCTCTCCAATTTAGGTTCAAGTCTTGTATTGCTTCTTAGGAGCTGACCTAATGGTCTCTCTGCTAGTCTTTTTAGTCCAGCCACTTTTATTGATGACTTCCCTTTATAGACCTCTCTCTCCAGTTTTAAGTTCATTCTGTATCGTTGTACCTGCATGCTTGTAATATTTTTGATCCCTGTGTTCATGACCTTAAAGTAGAATTCAAGTAATATATTCCTTTCTTTTAGGATTGATCCACCGTGTGTGCCCTACCTTGGTTTCTACCTCACTGACCTGGCTTTCATTGAAGATGCATCGCCAAACATTACAGAGGATAATCTCATCAATTTCTCTAAAATGAGAATGGTAGGTTCTTTAATATAACACCTGAAAAAAACATGGTGAAATTCTTTAAAGGATTAATTTTTTAAATCCATTATTTTTAAGTAAATTATTCCATCCAGGTCATAACTCTCTAAATAACTCTCTAAATCTCTAAATGCTACTATAAAATCTGAACCATCTAAAGTAACATTTAGAAAAACGCTAAAAAAAGAAGTAATTTCTTAGTATTGATACATCGTTTATATTGTATGTTATTAATTATTCCTTATTAAGACATTAATTATATTTACATTTATGCATATATGTATTTTTTTTTTTTCTTTCTATCTTGGGAGTCCTTTACCTTGTTAAGCCTGAATTGGCTTTTTAGAGGACTTCCCTCCACATGAATATATTTATTATCTGTGGAAAATCAAATAAATAAATCAAATCAAATCAAATAACAGTGACATCACTCTGATTAACGTTTGTATTATTTGACATTTATTGCAAACATGCTACAATCATCCAGTTCCTACAGTACCATAAAAGTCAAATCGTTTGGTAGGAAATAACAGCGTTTGGCTATAGTCCTCAATTCTATGCCTTGTAAAAACACTTGTTAATAGCATAACAGTGTCAGAAGCAGATGATAGTAAGATATAAAAAAAAAACAAGTGTTCTTGCAACTAATTTCGGTAAAAAAGAACAAAGATTGTGCATGACAGACATGGGGGACTGTAGTTGCATTTTATAAGAACTGTTCTGAAATCTGCGAGGGAAGTGAGTATGAGCCTGTTCCCAGCGATCATCAATTTATACCTGACAATTTATTTGAATGGTTTGAATTAAGAGGAGGTGTCGTCACAATTTACCAAACCTTTTTAAAATAATAGCATAAATATTCATAAATAAAGATAGGCCTTGGTACAGAAATTTGTTAAAGTTGTTGTATAACCGAGGTTTAATTTAGACTTTGTATTTTGTTTACTTTTAGAGATTCATGCCATGGTGAAACTATAAGTAATCCATCAAACCCCTGATAACAGTTTATCTTACCTCAATGAATGACATAAGAACTATTCTAGTAATCATTTTATGTATATTTTCTGAATCATTTAATTGTCTTGCACATTTTGTTACACCATCCCCCCCCCACCCTCCTTTCAGCCATTTTTGTAAATGCTCAGAATTGGCTCCTTCAAATTCACAAATGTAAAGATAATGGACCATATCCGAACTTTTGAAGTTTCCTACTGCTAATGTTCTGGAGGTATTATTAATTGATCTGTTTTAATATTTGAATACTATTTCTGGTATTAATAAACTACTACTTAAATGCTCATTTTTTAAATTTTTTTTTTATCAGATTGCTCATGTTATTCAAGAAGTCCGCCATTTTCAACAGACACCTTACAGCATTGCTCCAAACGGAGTGGTAAGTACACAGTGTTAATACAGATTTCCAGATAAACACAGACAAGCAAATACTGTAGGTGCATATCTTTTCTGTGCAAAATAGTAACTTACAAAGTTATGTCAGAAGTAGCTGACCACAACATGAACATTTTTGGATCAGAGTTGGATCCAGGGAGGAGGTCCAAAGGCCCAGCCCCCCACCCCCCCTCAATTGAATTTTTGAAATAAAGGGTAGCTGCTAACATTATTTTGCTCAAGACAAGGTACATTGTGGAAACCTTTTAGCACAGTTTGTGTGTGGGTATGCCTTACTTTCTATCAACGTGTCCTTAAAGAAACCTTTTTTTGTTTGGTATCTACGGATACTTGTCTCTTCCAAGAAATCCTGGACAAATTATTTGAGATTTACCAAGGTTTTGAAAGACTGAAAGAAGTATTTTACAACATAGGTCATGAATCAGTCATTTTCCAGTTCATTTTTTTTAATGTGGTCTTTAGTGGTGTGATTCACCCCTCCTCCACCTCACCCCCCCCCCCAACTCACAAGAAAGGGGGATTGAATCTGAATTATTCAATCAGAATATAAAAGTCACAAATATGAAGTCGCATGTATCCACAAAAACCTAGAATTCTTCAAGACTGTTGACTTGTACAACTAGAAACCCATAGGATAGGCAAACATATTAATGTTGTGATCGAGATGAGAGGTATGTCTTGCAAAAAAAACAGAAAGACATCAAATAAATAAACTCAGTATAACGATTCAAATGAAATTAATTTTTGGCTCTCAATTTACCAGGTGATCAGTTATTTGACCGATGTATCTTTGATCATGGATGATGACGAGATGTACGCCCTCTCTCTGGAGTTGGAACCGAGGCAATCGACAAGGCCTACCTCAAGTATTTGAAAGGCTTAAAACATGTCAATATCCAAACCGGATTGAAGATGTATGTTATAGCCGAAACAGAAGGTCTGAGGTCAGATGTATACACCTGATAGTACGTTGTGTCCTTGGGCAAGGCACTTTATCATCTCCATTGCCTCTCTTCACCCACGTGTATAAATGGGGACTTGCGAGGTAACTTGTAAACATAGTTGACTGCACCGGTTTGTGACTGCACGGTATGGGAAGTCCCCCAGGGGACACGTAGATGTGGTGCACTGTAGTGCCCCAGGAGGGGATTGATTGAATTGTGCACTTTTGGTGTGTGGGTGTGACAAGTTACCAATGACCAGGTGGTTAAGTTGTAAAGTTGTGTGCTTGGCCTCAAACAAGACTGTTAACCTTTAACTTTATATGGCTAATTACAAGAATGTCAGTGGTAGATACAGTATCATCAACTATTAGGAAATCAAGGCCTGCAAATTTAGCTTAATGGAAGAAGTCAGTAGTCATATTTTTGGTTGAAAGGGAGTGAAGAGTAACAAATAGCCCAGTTGGATAATGAATGGTTCTTGTGGTTATTATGCACGGTTGAGACATTTAAATTCTTACAATGATGGAACTATTGTCATAAAAGTCGCAGTGGTGGTAAAAATAGTATCTATTTTCTACTTATTAAATTGCATCATGTTTATATTATACCAATTTATGTCGATGTTGTTGCCATGTTCCGAAAAATTTATGTAAATGATTCAATTCAAATGGGAAACTTTTAAGATTTAAAAGAACACTTGTATTGAGGGAATGGACATTTTCCTTGCAAGTATAGTAGTCTACATTTTGTTTGTGAACCTTCATTTGGGTACAAAAGCAAGGTATCAAACCACAGCGTGTTGTTGTGGTCTTTGGCAACAATTAATTTTTTGTGTGAGTTTTGTGTATACAATTAATCAACAGGGTTTATTCACTAAGTGTCAATGAGTATTTCTGCCTTCAAATAACTGTTGTGAAAATTGTGGCATTAGTAGCTGGGAACTTTCTCTTTTGTACAGGCTCTTTATTTAGAGCAGAAGTGGAAAATCATAAAATGAATTTAAAAAAATGGAAGAAAGAGAGAAAGTTCAAAACAGTGTTTGTAGGAAATATTTAGTTACAGACCATTTTTGACCCTCCGTAGGAATTAGCAGATGTACCGTAGAAACTGGATTATCAAATTAATGATACTTGAGTGTTTTCTGTGATTGTTAGTGGACTGTTTAATAAAAGAGACCCTGACACATGTTTGGGGGTGGTGGGAGAGGATGACAAGAGTCAGAGGTAATGTTCCATGCGGTGCTGAAATTAACGCAAGTGGCGACACTTTGCGCACATAAAAATCATTGCTGTATCAATTTTAAATGTTAAGTTATGCATTCTGAGACATACTTAGACTTTAAATTAGAGCTATAGGTCTAAATGCAATAACTACTTTTGAAATTTTGAGTGAGATTGAAAGGGGGTACGAACCACCCCCCCCCTCTTTTGAATGAGATTGAAAGGGGGTACGAACCCCCCACCCCACTCCCTCCCATGAACCAGTATCAGGTCATCAGGCCAGGAGGTTCATATTGAAGTTTTAAGTGAGATTGAAAGGGGGGTACAAACCCCTGCCCCCCCCCCCACAAACCAGTATCAGATCATCAGGCCAGGAAGTTCATATTGATGATGCAGCATCAGCCCTACTTGCTGTAAGGTATTGAAATGTTGAGATTGTTGGCCATTTCTAAGATTAAGATGTTTCTGCACTCAATAGATGTTATGTGACAAAGATATGAATTCTTCAAATTGGTGACTTTCGACGAAATGAATTAAAAATACGTGGCAGCTGTTAAGCTAACGTCCAACTTTTTGTCACATTCAGGGATAAATTAACAACATGATTGTAAAAGGAAAAGTTAAAACTTTGGAGAAAGGTATGCTATGATGACATATTTATTAGGCAGAACACATGTAAACCTTTGAACACCTTTTGCAGAGTTTTCAACTACCAGTTTAAAGATTTCCTTCAATAAAAAGTTACAACAGCTGACACTGGAATAGAACCTCCCTGTAACAGGTATGAGCCTGGGTTAAAAAAAAAAAAAATTCACGGAACTTTGCAAAAATTGCGGTATAGGGTCCAGTTTGCGTATGCTACAGTGTGTTAGGATAATAGCTTTTGTCCCCGAGGTAGAAAAGAAATCGCTGATATTCCGCGAATTCTCGGAAAAAGCTCATGTCTGCTGTAAACAATGAAAAATGAAAAATGACAATTCATGTTAAATTTCATCCAAATTTACAAAACAAAACCTGACATTTGAAAAGTGTGACCATTTTCCAATTCAGTTTCCAACCTACAGACCGAAAAAATTGGGAAACCATCAGGTGGGGGGTGGGGGGGACAACATGGTTTAAAAGTAAGTGATGACCTTTGTGGAGTTGGAAGAAGTTTTTATATCCTACTTCCTGTATAGCATGGAAGTTAATAATATTTTCTCGTTTTGTTTTCTTCTAGATTTCCTAAAATCTCTTGTAAATAATGCAATGCATCAATATCTTATATTTAAGTTGCTTCTGCAGATCAGCCTTTGTTTAATAACCTGTCCCTTGAAAGGTGCCAAAGACACGACAGATGAGAAAGGTAAATAATGTCATGGAATGTATTTACTTAGAAACTACCCGATGGGCCATCATACCAGGGGAGTCCCCATCTGTTTCCAGGATTGGAGGGACAAAATTACTGATACAGGCCCGTCATAAAAATAACTGAACTTGATGATCATCAGGAGTATTCACGAATTGACACCTCCTTCTACAACTCAACCGCCCCCCTTCCCCCCTAACCTGTACATATTATGTTAATGTCAAGGAGAAGCAAATTAGTTGTATATATTCCAATAATTTCATGAATACGATAAAGTACAGTACTTATTTGTGAATAATAAAAGGAACAACTTGAGACAGGCATTGTCAGTAGCACAATATGTGTCACTCTGGAACAAATTGTTTTTATAAGTGTTTATAGTGTCTACTGTTTTCTTTTTGCAACCACTAGCATTTGTTGAGGTAGGGAAACATCATACTTTACCCCCTGTTTAAACCATGGGGGGTGCGGGAGGGGCACTTGCCCCTCTGCCCACTAGGATTGGATGCCTGTTAGAAGAGCTGATTATATGGAATCATGTTATTTGTACAACTCTTCTTCAAAAGAATACATTTTATTGTTTCAGCATAAAATGTACTTTGACTAAGGAAAGAGGAACATGTTCCAGCGGAATTTTGCATTCAATTGGTCAAAAGTTATTTTTGAAGAAAAAAAAAAATTAAAGTTGTTACATTTTATACCAGAAGTTATGTCATAGATTTACATTTACAAAGTGATTATTTTTTTTCTTCAAAACAAATATCACCAGTACACTTAAGAAAGTTAGACTATGTTTCCCTTTCATCAGTCAAATATAAATTTACCCCCTACGCATCCTTTTGTACTAACATTATGACACCGAGGATTATGCGTAGATGTGTGGAAGCCATATGCTTGTTAGCTTACACTCAGTGGTGTGAAATCCGTTCAGGGTAGGGATAGGCAATACCAGAAGAAACCTGCTGAAAGTTTGAACTCTAGATTTTTGAGTCGAATCCTTAAGATTTTTCTATGATTTATCAAACAAGTAACCAAGTTATACCCTGCACATCTTTGCTGGACTAGAATGGGAAGCATTTTTTTTCTCTTCCAATTTGTAACCTTTTACTCTCTTTTTGTATTATTATTATTAATCAAGTGCTTGAAATTGTTCAATTCAGTCATACATTAAATAAATAAACATCTTTTATGTTTGCACAATTAAGTGTGTCCTCGGCCATGTCTCGTGCACAAATGGTGGTGCAATATTCAAATGTTACATGTGCAATGCATTCCATGTATTTAACAATAATTGTTGTGGAGGTCCTTTTCTCTTGAATTTGATGTTTGTAATTGTGAATGTATGTATCACTGACACCAAAGGTCGGCGAGCCTTCAGCAATCGGGTCATATGTAGCCAGACCCCCCACACAACCTCATTTAAGAACAGCTGAAATGATGTTGATTGTGCACATTTTTAGCAACAACCAGAAGTGCAGTCCAGTCTTAGAGTGTCTGCCCAACAATCGTTAGGTCTCTGGTTTTTAGTCTCAGGTGAGTTGGTTTACTATGTGGGTTTGCCAATACTGAAATTTTCAACTGACTCCTAGGCAAAAGGTAGTTAGCAACCTGATAATAAATTTAATGTAATTTGATTAACATTACTCTTGGTTCGTTCAGGCTGAAATTTGATACTAATTAAACCTGTATTTAAGACTGGTGCGATGATGTTACTTTGTAAACTATTCTTATGCGACAGCTGAAATTTTCTCATGTAACTATGAATTTCGTGTATTGACAGTGATTTTTTGTTTTCTCGCATGACTTCTGTAAAAAACAAAGTATATTTAGTTTTTTTGTTTCCTTGCAAAAGAGAAAGAAAAAAAGAAGTATTCAGGGGACTAATTGTTAAGACATTAATTTCAATGTTTATAGAATGTTCATTTATCTCGCCAGGTGCCTTTGTGTACGATGAAATGTTATGTAAAGTGGCATCCTTAAAGAAATAGTTTTAGCACAAGTATATATATATATATTATCTATACATGGTTAGGGTATAATCAGACTGTCACTAGTGTATTATTTGTTAATGAAAAAATTTATCTTGAAATCTTGCCAATCATTTTCTTCAAGTATTTTAATCATTTTCTCTAGTAGCATGAACTTTAATTTAATAGCTATATTTCTTAACACTTTATTTCTTTCATTTTATTCAAAAATTATAATTTATTCTATAAACTTACAAATCATATGGCTGCAAATTTAAAGAAAAAAAAGCACAGAAAAAGCTTACAAAGTGGTTTTGGCAAAGGAAAGTATGTAGATTTTCTAATAAATTTTTAGCATGCATTAAATATAAAAGGTGTGTTTTTTTGTTTTGTCCATGAAGATACAATTTCGGTTCAGATGAAATTTGTGTGCCTCTTTCAGAAATCTCTACAGGAAGGGGTGGGTCAAAAATACGGCATTCCTGCAGGGTGGCAAAGCCTTCCAAATCAGACATTAAAGGTCCTTGATGGAATTTCTTGAACATAATATTAAAAATTAACAAAAAATTGTGAGAGGTGTGTAAGGTTTCACTGCTATGTACAATAACCTTTATTTGTCAGGATCAAGAGCTCAATCGACTTCCTCGACGAAAACTGAATATCTCCAGTTTTATTTACAAATGTGTTCGAGGGAAATTTGATTGGTTACTTTGCTAACTCCATAGTGAAGTATCTGTACTGCTCAAACACTCGGTTTCTTAGTCCTGATCAAACAATGTCTCTTAGTGGCTTCTGTTACTTTTAATTAAAATAGTATTTAATTACACACAAATAATTTATCCCCTGTCACTTTGGGAAATGCTATGCAAAATGGTACAATTGCTATGGCACAATTCCAAAGCTGTATAGCTTTTTTTTTTCAACACAGGAACCATAGTATTAATATACTTTATATGTGACAAAGTTCAGACCCACAAAATCTGAGCACTAAATTACACCCTGACACAGTCAATGTCTTGTTGATTCAGAGGGCCACATAATCCCCTCAAACCTGTGTGTCTCACAAATTGTGATCCAACTGTTGCATCACTGCATGGACAGAGCTTATATGAGTTGCGTTTTACCATGGATGTTACTATAGAGTCTTGTTACTATCCACTGGCTGTACATACACATCAATGTTCTCTTTATGGCATTGTTAGTGGTCCATCAAAGCCAGGGGATTATCCCACTGGACAACTGAGAGAACACCAGATGGCCAAACTGTAAATCCGAGAGAGGCTTCAGATATAGTCCAATTCCATTTGACACGATTGAATTTCTCTCGAAGGTATCTGGTCACAGGCCTCATATGCCTAAGAGGGTAAAAAGATTTAAAAAAAAAAAAAGGTCATTGCTTTTAGTGCCATTTGTTTAAAAACTAGGGTCTCTGGATTTTGGAAATAGTTTGGGGTCTGTGGTCCATGAAACTTTGTATTCAGTATGAGCAAAAAAGCAGGAGATGCATGATTGCAGTTTACTGACTTATGTAGGCTGTCAGGACTGTTGCAACAAGTCTGAAATTGCCATCCAGGGCAAGAAAACTCCAGCATTTTTCCTGACCCCCCCCCCATCATGGTGGTGCTAAGGTAGTTAGATGAAACTCCCTATGTTAGAGGGTCCATAAACAATTTGTCATTGTCCCTAGGGAACTGTGGATGGGGAAAGGTTGAGAACCTAGGCTTCGATACGCCCTTTGAGGGCGTTGTGGTCAAGTGGTTAAGGCAGTGGACTTGTGATCTAAGGATTACAGGTTCGAGCCCTGGCCAGATCATTGCGTTGTGTCCTTGGGCAAGGCGCTTTATCTCCATTGCCTCTCTTCACCCAGGTGTATAAATGGGAACCTGCGAGGTAACTTGTAAATATAGTTGCGTGCGCCGGTTTGTGGCTGCACCCTATGGGAAGTCCCCCGGGGGACACGTGGTTGTGGTGCACTGTGGTGCCCCAGGAGAGATTGTCTGAATTGTGCACACTTTGGTGTGTGTGTGTGACAAGTTACCAATGACCAGGGGTTAAGTTGTAAAGTCATGTGAGGAGGCATTAGCCTCATACAAGACTGTAAACCATCAATTAGAATTAGAATTAGATATTTATCGGCCATGCTGATCTTTCCTAGCACCATTTATTATATAACAAAGTAACAAGATATTTTCTAAACAGACCTGTGCAAATATAGCATATTCTTAAGCTTATAAGCTAGAACCAGAGAGCAGACACACTGACTGAAGCCCAGTTAAATTGATATCTAAGAAATCACAAACCTTATCAAAAAACTGCAAATGATCTTGAATCTTTATCTGCGTATGGTTGATGTGTTGTTTCTTTTTCTCGACCAGTTCTTTCAGTCTCCTCGTCTCTTCGTTCGTCGCATCTAGGAGCTTCAGCAGTTTTTCCTTTTCTTCAAGTTTAACCTGGTAAAGGTGATCCTTGATGTCAATCTGAGGAATACCAGATGGCCTCCTGAAATAGAATCAATATTTAATTATGTATTGACCTTTGATCAAAGTTTCCCCATCTCCAACCAAACCTACAAAGAACATAATAACAATATATACCAATTTGATAACTTTGATAAATTTTTGAGCCTTGGGAACCTGTTGAAACTTTCCTGATTAATATTTGGAACCTGTCTTTCATGTTTAAGCACATCACAAGATCCCTCTAATTGTAGCTTCCCCTCCTCCCCCCCCCCCCCTCCTCAGCAAAGTAATATCAAGGAAACCCATACAAACAACATCAAATAATTAGTGATGCGTTTCTCTCCCTTATATACTATGCAAAACAGAAAATGAGGTTACCAAAGGGAAGTGCCGTAGCAATTCACGACTGGAATGACCGCTCCTTAGAATGTGAAATACTCCCAATATAACTGCTAAATTTGAAATCTGAAAAACGTCACAGCCTGGATTCATTTCAGATCAGAATATATCACTGTTTTTGACATCAGCTTGTAAAGTAGCGACTCGTTACAACTGTTTCATTACAACTCTGTCTTAACAGTTTTTTCTAGATGTGTTATCAAATAAAGTTATTATTTAATGTTAATTAAAGAAGTATTGTTCTGCATTCTAGTCGGATGATAACAAATTAATAAAATTGATGGTGATGGATATTTTGGCATTCCTGTTGTATGATAAATATTTGCCATGCTGCATCAACGAATGTACCAATTTCGTATTCAAACCTTTCAATTGGTGACCCAGATTTTCACCATCATTTTATGCGTAGTTGCCAAACAGTTTTATATCTTGAAACTTTTGACAGTCAAAGTAATTTATGTTGAAAGATTCTTCCACAGCAGCGTTTTGTTTCTTTCTCTGAAAAGTTTGCTTTGGCAACCCTGAATAGGGTGGTGAACCCCCCCCCGGTTTGAATTCTCGAGGTGAAGTATGTCTTAAATTACATAAAGTTTGGCTTGGGGTTTAACATGCTTGTTTAAGTTCCTTAGATGGCAAGTTTGCTTTGGCAACCCTCCAAAACATTTTGGCAACCCTGAATAGGGTGGTGAACCCCCCCCCCCCCCCGCCTGGTTTGAATTCTTGAGGTGAAGTATGACTTAAATAACAAAGTTTGACTTGGGGGTTTACCATGCTTGTTTAAGTTCCTTAGATGTGCCCTCTTGTATCAGTGTGTCTAGATTGTTGAATAGAGGAACCAAATCTTCCTGCGTTATCATCTCCTTCAGCTCATCCTGTGCAAAGAAAAGTAATTTATTTGTTAACATGCAGTTTACAACCTGGAAAGTGACAAAGCAAAACAGTCAAATGTTAACAGAACTGATGTCCACTGAAATGCCTACCATCATTAGGTCTGAATGCTAAAATGTTCAATATTTTAGATTCTGCATTTTCAAGTCCAACTTCATGAAAGAAAATAAAGCATTGGAATTAATAAAGAAAAATATGCAAATGTACATGTACAGTATGTTGCTCAAGATGCCATATCTCGACTTGATCAGCCGTTGTCTGGAGCACCATTAAAGCTGTCATATAGTTTACAAATGGCATTTCTCGTAGCCGTTTGGGGAAGTTGTACATGGAAGTTATCTCTATCACATAGACTAATAATGATGGTTGGATTTGTGTCTCCTGGCTGTGGAGGTGGGAAGGGGAGGGAGGGCCAGTTAATTTTATCACACATGAACAATGATGATGTTAGGGTTAGTATCTCCTGGCTGTAGAGGGTGGGGTGAGAAGGGAGGGGCAGTTATCTCTATCACATAAACCAATGATGATGTGAGTCTGAGGGTTTGTGTCTCCTGGCTGTGGAGGGTGGGGTGAGGAGGGAGGGGCAGTTATCGCTATCACATAAACCGATGATGATGTAGTTTGTGTCTCCTGGCTGTGGAGGGTGGGGTGAGGAGGGAGGGGCAGTTATCTCTATCACATAAACCGATGATGATGTAGTTTGTGTCTCCTGGCTGTGGAGGGTGGGGTGAGGAGGGAGGGGCAGTTATCTCTATCACATAAACCAATGATGATGTGAGTCTGAGGGTTTGTGTCTCCTGGCTGTGGAGGGTGGGGTGAGGAGGGAGGGGCAGTTATCGCTATCACATAAACCGATGATGTAGTTTGTGTATCCTGGCTGTGGAGGGTGGGGTGAGGAGGGAGGAGCAGTTATCTTTATAACATAGACCAAAGACTATGTTAGGGATTTTATCTCCTGGCTGAAGAGGATGGGGTGAGGAGGGAGGGGCAATTATCTTTATCAGACTGACCAATGCTGATATTTGAGTTCTTTTATTTTCATTAAACATCTACATGACTTGTGCTTAGTCTCTCATAAATGAAAGATTGAGAGCAAGCTCCACCAAACTGTAAATGCAGCACTTGTCTATATTTAGCTGTCGACCTTTAGTCGTTTAGTCTTCAAGTAATTTCAAACCAATTCTTACAACTTTTAATCTGATAATACTGAATCTTTACCACTTAGTAAAATAATTGTTACTGTTTGAGTATTCATGGCTCTCAACAGCTTTGAACTAATTCTGAACACTTTATAGTAGTTTCGCCAAGAGAGGGATGGGTCATGGCCTCATTGGTGTTCATAAAATTTATGAAACTAACCTTTATCATGTTGTCCAGCTGTTCCTTAAATTCTTCCAAGCAATGACGAAGTACATGAGGAGCAGACTCATGGGCAAATTTGTATTTCCTCGCAAAAGTGTTATATCTGGAAAGACAGACTTTATAATTCTAATCGAGTGTTCACATCAGCAACTTTTCATTTAATGCAAAAAAGAATTACTGTACACATGTATGTAAAAATACTTATATTGTATTCATTATAATCTGATTTAACATTGTACAGGTATAGGGATATTACGGTGACAAACTGTCAAACTTGTCTAACACTGCAAGTTGAAAACCCTATCTCAATACCCACGTTGGACCACAAAAGGTGATCTGTGGTGCGGTAGGTGGATGGCAGAGTACTGCTTGAACCTCTATTCTTATTCACAAATCTTTTTCGGGGGTGGAGGGGGGGATAGACAATAATCTGTGGCCACCTCCCCCATAGTTTAATGTGTAAACATTGATGAATATTCAGTTTGTATTAATCTTAGCCATGGTATGACGACAACATTTGGAGGCAGGCTCTCCTGTTGATTGCTTTGTGGTGAAAAATCTGATATACATAACAATTAAATTATTTATAAAAATATAATCCTAAGGACTCACTTTAACGAATCAATGCATTTCTTTCTTGTTTTCTGCAAAGCTTGCCGTAGATGAATCATATGGGGACCTTCATATTCTGTTCTGCTGTCTTCTCCTGTTGATTCTGTTTCAGATGTCCCTGTTGTTTCTGCAATACCCAGAGCTGGCTGTGTTTCTGTCACAAGATCCATTGCAAATGTACTGTATGGAAGACAGAACAGCATGAACTCTGAATTTTATCTGTATACCCGTAAAACACGACAGACATTTATAAAGTTTCTGGTCAACCGCAATCTATAGTAGTATAACTTACGTTTGGTGACCAAATTTTTTAACCACAGTCCACAGAAAAGACGGACGTATCTGGTTTGCAATCAGGTAAATAGCCTAATATCTGCTATGCTCACTAGGCCACACAATTTACACTCTTCCTCTGGCGAACTTTGCCATCGATAAAGGTGGTGAATAGACGTTGCCAGTGATATACTAACATTAGCCTTGGCGATGCAGGTTGCATAGCTCTGAGCTTTTGCCTTTCAGATTTAGCATTTTTCTTTTACAGCCTAGCCTAGAATAGGCCCTATCATGTAACATTGGTTTTTTTGCACATCTCCCAATTGGCATAGTCTGTCCAGATTTATGTACACACCCATGAGGATACATTGACCTTGATTTAGAAAGTAGTCTAAAACAAAAAGATACTGTAGGCCTAGCCTTATCGGATATACTGTTATTAGGAATAAGATTAAGAGGATTAGGGGTAGACAGCATAGGCCTAAGAAGAGTAAAGGTCATAAGCATAGACAGTGGTATTTAGGCCTACTGTAGGGACAAACTAAAGCGAATGACAGCGAATGACCGAATGACAATTGACTTTGTACAGGGTAAATTATCATTTGCGAATGACAGCGAATGACAACGAATAACAACGAAGGACAGTGGTGAGAAGAGATAGAATGAATAACGGAATGGAGTAAATGGGTTTATTGGTTTTCTCGCAAAAATGATTTGAGGAAAATCGCATGTTACGTGGTTGTAGGGTTTTGGTGTAATTTACGGATAGAAACCACAGGAAAGATTTTGTGTGAGAATGCGCTTGAGTGCTGTGCTTTTTACCTCTGTAGATTTATATAGAAAGATAACTGAAGCCGTTTCAAGATTATAGTATTGTTAGTTTCTATCAATTAATATCGGAAAATGACGTTAAATTTACTTTTTAAAATCACACTTACAATTTTGCTTGCTATAAGGTGCGTTTTTATCTTGTCCGTACTATACTAGATCTAGATACCTACGAAGTCTGAACTGTGATATCCAGTTGAAGCAAATGTCTGTGCTGTCATTACTGTCATTCGTTTTAATGAACGCAATTTTTTAGTGTGTACAACATATTGTCATTGGTTACATGTAACGCAATTGTCATTCGTTTTAGTAACACCCCTACTGTATAGTGTATTGCACAGGCGCTCCTATGCAGTGAAGGCCACAAAGTATATTACAAAGTATAGGAATTAGTATACTATTACTGTGTGGTTATCGTTGGGAGCGCCTGTGCTACAGTGTAATTGGGTGCAGCCTAAGTTAGGCCTAGCGATAGGATAGGCTAGAGCTATTCTGAATATAGCCTACGTTACAGAATTTACCGCTCTCCCTCTGTCAGATAGTTGAGTGACGTTAGAGATGTTTAGTCTTACTTTAGTCAGATCGTACTTCTGTTGTTGTTACTTAGTACCTGGTACGGTGTCAATGTAATAAACAGGTCAGAGCTAGTTCGCACCAGTGTGTAGTTCCATTAATTTAATACAGTTAAGATCGTGTCTTTGAAGTAACCGCCTATAAATACAGCTGGCCTGTTGAATGTGAACGTTATGGAACGCCGTTTTCGATCGCGAGAAAATGCGCGTTCCGGGCTGCAAGGGCCAATTATCACAAGGGCGTTAACAATATATACGTTGTACGCGATTTCGCACACAAAGGATACCTTGTATATAGCTAACCTTGCACTAGTTTATGATGTTCCTTCTTGAAACCGATTTTACTATAATTTGAGATTAATTCCTG
This sequence comes from Apostichopus japonicus, assembly GCF_037975245.1. Taxonomy (NCBI): domain Eukaryota; kingdom Metazoa; phylum Echinodermata; class Holothuroidea; order Aspidochirotida; family Stichopodidae; genus Apostichopus; species Apostichopus japonicus. The sequence goes on from NC_092573.1 coordinate 10,189,812, forward strand.
ACTCAGTGAAGTGCAGAGAATTTTATTATATTATAGATTTAATACTATTAGATTTATACCTTGCTTAGGAAGTTGTGCTGTGATGCATGTTTCAGTCATAGTCAAAGAAAAAGAAACTCCTGACATTTAGTGCCCGTTCTTCTTTCTCTCAACAACAAACGCTAAGTTTTCATATCGGTCATAATCTCCGCAGTAGTTTCACTATGCATGATATGTAGAAAAATTCCCTATACGCTAGCGTTCGTTTTACGTACGTTCGTGTGTATGTTTTTTTAAACAAAACTTTGTGCCGAAAAAATAGTAGTAAACGCATGAATAGCACACGAATGCGTACTACGATGTTTGCTGGAGACACTCGCCTTATTGATAATTGGCCTCATTCGTCCTGGAGTGCAATTACGCTTCCGGGCTGGTTGAGCTTCCCTAAACATTTGTTGTCTGCTGGGTTGGGTCGTATTCTTTGTTGTCCTAACGCTACTGGGTCACTTCACTCATTGCAGGATGTTGCCTACCATGCATGAGAGACTGCTCAATCACATGGATATGCATGTAGTTTAGATCCTCCTGCAAGCAGGAACTCGCGAAACCACCATTGGCTTATCAAAGCCGCCAGCTGACCGAAGTCAGTCTCTTAGATTCGTATTTAACGTCCATGATTATGAATTGTCAACAACTCTGTAACTGGACGACATACATTAATTTTGGAGTGACTCGAACTCGGGACCTATATGACTGGAAGGCACCGGCGTTAACCACTGAGCTAACACTCCTTAATATGGATATGGGAAGGTTAGGACGGGATTAAAGTGAGATTTACAAGATTATCCACCGCTTTGATAACGTATATAACAGTCAAAGAGCAATCTTACTATACAGTACAGTATATTGCTTTCGTACTTGGCACATGGATGACCCATAGCGAGTAGATGAAGCCATGCTTGTTTTGGTTGAGGTGACTTCATTAATGAGGTTAGCAGAGCCCAAAGTCTGCAAAAACCACAAAAAACGTTAACAAACTAAGAAAATAATGCCTAGTCAAAATTGTTTTGTTATGTCGGTCCACATAGAGTAAGAGCAGACTAGCGATTGAGGGTTATTTAGCGTCAACAGAGGTCAAAATATTGCTAGAAGCCTAGTGTATTTTTAAGGAGGTCAAGTATGGGTCAACAGAAGTCACATGAAATGTGTCAACACCGCGAGGACAAATGGATCATAGGACATGGGATAAAAAAGGCCTTTTAGGGAGAGGTCAACAGGGGTGAAATAATGAGTATCTTGTCAATACACCAATCCTGAAAGTAAGCGTCCCCAAACTTTGTCATAACTACCGAATACGTCATACCTTAGCGAGTATTGCTCTCATGGAAGTTAAGAGGTATGATAATGCCATCAAACCGCCACACAATGTAACGTAGGTTGTGCAAAATTTAAGTAGAGAACCCCACTAAAAAAGCGACGTAATGTTAATTTAGGGGTGATCTTCAGCTTAACTCAAAATGAATCTAAAAAGCTATACAGGGGGAATTGAGCGGGTCTGGGTGGGGTGTGGAGGGTGACATAGGTCATTCCGTGTGACTGCATTTGCGCGGTCGAGAAAGTAGGAGGATTATTGACAATGGTTATCTTCTTAAAGTTGACATTTATTCGCCGAAACTTGGTTAAATTAACAGCGATTTCTTTCCTAAATAAAAACAAATGGTAGAGAACTAAATCACTACATTAAAAATGTTGTAACATTGTAAAACTTAATTAACTACGATAATTAAAGCACAATTATCTTTGGTCGAAATTGCATGTTGATTCTGTGGTTGGATCATCTAGTTCCCTAAGGGAAGCATCTATCCAGTGTTTGACACTGGTTTCCATCACATATTCCTTTCATTTCAGAAATATAGAATCACATCACTACATTAAAAATGTCATAACATTTTAAACTTAATTAACCACAATAATTAAAAAGCACGATAATCATGGTCGAAATTTAATCGATGATAATTTGTGGTTGGGTCATGTATTTCCGTAAGGGAAGCATCCTGCAGCGTTTGACATTTCGCTAAAACTGGTTTCGTTCATAACTTTCTTTCTTCAAAGAAATAATGGTAGATAACCAAATCACTATTAAAACTTGTAACATTTTAAAACTTAAAAAACAAACTACTGGCGCGATAATCTTTGGTCGAAATTGAATTCTTTGTGATCGGGTCATCTAGTTCCGTAAGGGAAGCATCTATCCAGCGTTTGACATTTCGCTAAAACTGGTTTCGTTCATAACTTTCTTTCTTCAAAGAAATAATGGTAGAGAACCAAATCACTACATTAAAACTTGTAACATTTTAAAACTTAATTGAAACCCGATAATTAAAAGCACGATAATCTTTGGTCGATATTTAACCGATGATAATTTGTGGTTGGGTCATCTATTTCCGTAAGAGAAGCATCTATGCAAAGTTTGACATTTCGCTAAAACTGGTTCCGTTCACAACTGATTTCTTTCTTCAAAGAAATAATGGTAGAGAACCAAATCACCATACATTAAAACTGTTGTAACATTTTAAAACTTAAAAACCAAACTACTGGCGCGATAATCTTTGGTCGAAATTGAATCCTTTTTTGTTGGGTCATCTAGTTCCGTAAGGGGCAAGCATCTGTGAAAAAGAAGCGATAGGGTCAGTCACTATCTACATCAGTTGTATAGCCAATTCAACGACTATTTGTCGATATATACCAATAAGCATCAGGGAGGCAGTTACTGGTTAAAAGAAAGGGACCTTTGAAAACAAACCCTCAGATTATTTTACGAACATAATTGTGACGTGACGGATTAAATTTCTCCTAACATCAAACACGAAAATGCAGGAACAAAATATCAATGATATATATCACTAGTTATGCTACTGCTCACTTGTAGACATACTAAGCATTGGTCGAGATTTCTTTGAACAGTTTGAAATAGAGAGGCAACAATCAAGGGCAGGCGCGGCGGAACGGAAAAATTATTGGGGGGGCTAATGTGTGGAGACTATCTAAGCGGAGCGCCACCATCGGTTGGCGCGGAGCGTACAAGAAAATTTTGGGTTTTTTTTCAAACCCCCAGATGGCCGGAAACGGCACTTTCCGAGTGTTTTATGCTGCGAATACCCAGCCCTAAAATATGGGTCTCAAGCCTGCAATTTCTCAGATTGCACGTAAAAGTCTGTAAAAACATTGTAATTTGTATATTCGATGAGACTAGCTATTACTCGTAGTGTACTCGCAAAGATGTTTTTGAGTGTAGTAAGGGCAGTGGCGGAGCTAGAGTATTGGTCAGGGAGGGCAAGAGTGGTCTGTAGGGGCGCTTTCGACACTATCTAAGCGGAGCGCCACCACAGGTTGGCGCGGAGCGTACAGAAAATTTTTGAGTAAAGATACTTCCTAGATTGCAGGAAATGACCCTTTCCGGGGCCTTGCTAATTTGCAGATAAACGGAGAATAAATAGGTGTCGTCGCCATTTTGTCGGAAAATTAAACCAACAGAATATGACAAATGTCAATAGGTATATGAGAGCGCAATAAAATAGTCAAAAATCGCGAATAAGTAAAAAGTATAGTGAAAAGCTGAAAAGGGCGCCAGCAGTCCATTTGAGTCTGTCGGGGGGGGGGGGCATCCGCCCCCTGACTGTATATATGGACGCTCCGCCACTAAGTAAGGGGATGTTGGAGAACTGGCTGAAATGAGGCAAGTCATTGGCCTAAGACGAAGTTACGCTTACCGGTACTCACACTCACTGCTTCCACTTTTCACTGCTTCCCAACCGCGTGAAGACGCGGTTGGGGTGACAATGTGGTCTATAGCCAGGGGACGGGCCGAGGGTCCCCCAGCAATTACTAAAATTATTACACCTATAGAGTATACGTGTGCATCGGACAGATCGACAAGTATGCATTGAAAAATGGGCAGATGCACGTTTCGGAGCCTTGGTAAATATTGGGGGGGGGGCTTATCATGCATTTGCCCCCTCAACTTTTTTATTGGGGGGGCTGAGCCCCCCAAGCCCCCCGGTTCCGCCGCCACTGATCAAGGGTCACATTGGAGATCTGAGCATAATGAAAATACTTACTGAAGATGATCGGGAAAGATCACAGATATCTTTCCTTCTGCAAAGACACTTCACTGTTGCATCTGAGGAAAAAGTGTACAAATGATGTCAGAAATTTGAATCCATGTACAACAACGTACATATTGATTTTCGCTGATATTGATGAAAATGCCACACGTAACAATCAGGGTCACATTAAAAAGCAACAATGTAGCAAACACTTACCGAAGTAGATCGGGAAAAATATCACAGATATCTTTCCTCCTGCAAAAATACAGAAATATGTAAAATTGTTATTACAGCATGCCGTGTCATGAGAAGGAATATAAAATACGAACAGGTGCCGTACTTACTTGCTGATTTCATCCAATTCACTGGCGCATCTGAGGGAAGAAAACGCACAAATTGTTGTAAGAAATTTGAAACCGAAACGCATCAACCAATGGTCACATTAAAATGCAACAATGTAGCAAACACTTACCGAAGTAGATCGGGGAAAATGTCACAGATATCTTTCCTCCTGTGAAGAAATGAAAAAGATAAATTTTATGAAATTGCTGAAGGGTAGAAGAAGAACATGATGTAACAATCACGGTATTCTACTTACTTGCTGATTTCATCTTCACTGGCGCATCTGAGGAAAGAAAACGCAGAAATATTGATAGATATTTGTGTCCAAACGCATCAATCAAGGGTCACATTAAGATGTAAAAATGAAGCAAACACTTACCTAGGATGATCGGGGAAGATGTCACAGATAAATTTCCTCCTGCAAAGATACAGAAATATAGTCAATTTTTATTACAATGTGCCGTATTATAAGAGAGAATTTAAAAAGTAACAGGTACCGTACTTACTTGCTGATTTCATCTTCACTGGCGCATCTGAGGGGAGAAACACAGTGTTGTAAGAAATTTGAATGGAAACGCATCAACCAATGGTCACATTAAAGTGCAACAATGTAGCAAACACTTACCGAAGTAGATCGGGGAAGATGTCACAGATATCTTTCCTCCTGCAAAAATACAAAAATATGTAAAATTGTTAATACAATATGCCGTGAGGAAGAAGAATATAAAATGCGAACAGGTGCCGTACTTACTTGCTGATTTCATCTTCATTGGCGCATCTGAGGAAAGAAACGCACAAAATGTTGTAAGAAATTTGAGTCAAAAAGCATCAACCAAGGGTCACATTAAAATGCACGACTTTGTTGTTAGATATTTGTGTTCAAACGCATCAATCAAGGGTATACCATATTGAGATGTAACAATGAACGAAACACTTAGGATGATCGGGAAAGATGTCACAGATATCTTTTCTTCTGCAAAGATACAGAAATTTATATAACATAGTTAATATGCCGTGTTATGAGGAAGAAGAGATATGAAAAAGAACAGGTAGCGTACTTACTTGCTGATTTCATCTTCACTGGTGCATCTGAGGGAAGAAAACGCACAAAATGTTGTTAGATATTTGTATCCAAACGGATCAATCGAGGGTACCCTTGAGATCTTATAAATAGGCAAACACTTACGTAGGGTGATCGGGGAAGATGTCACAGATATCCTTCCTCCTGCAATGATACAGAAATACATTAAATTGTTATCACAATGTGCCGTATTATGAGAGAGTTTAAAAAGTAACAGGTAGCGTACTTACTTGCTGATTTGATCTTGACTGGCGCATCTGATGGAAACAAACCGTAATGTTACTTAAAATTAATTCCATATATTGCGTATCAATATACATTTAGATGAGTTCCTTAGAATGTCGAAAGTCACAATCAAGGGTTCCATTGAGATCTAACAATTAAAGAATCACTTACCTAGGATGATCTGGGAAGATGTCACAGATATCTTTCCTCCTGAAATGATACAGAAATATATAAAATTGTTCCTAAAGAATGAAGTGTTATGAGAGAGACGAAACACCAACCGCTCCATTTGGTTGGGGTGGGTATAGGTATATAGAGCATAATATCGAAATAATTTTCCACGTGTCTCTGGCACGATATCACAAACATAGTCCAGGCTACAAAGAAAATGCGATAATGGAAATGTGATGAGGGGGCGGGAGGGGAGGGGGAGGGGTTGGAGATTTCGAGCAATATCACGTAAGAATAATTACTTGTTGATCTCGGCATCTCTGGCGTAGCTGGAAGATAAAAGAAAACAGGATAGAATTATGCATTAGAATATCAAAGTATAGAATATGTTCATGTTGATTGCTTTACAAATGAAGTGAAAATATATGATGAAGGACTTCTCTTGGGGAAGGTACTGAGTTTTAGTGTGTGTTTGGGCATATGTGTTATCGGTTGTGGTTTCTTCCCACGAATTGGCTAAAGTAGGAATTGCTACAAAGACGTTGGACTACACGAACGTCGGCGTATATATCTTTGTGCGTTTTCATTGTTGATCATTCTAATCTACTACTTTATAGAATAGTTCATATCTTTATTCACTCAAGTCGCTTAATCATGATGAATAATACTAGCCGAAAAGACTATCCCAATTATCAAAATTGATGTAAGGATGCAAGGAAAGCAACGAGTTAAAACTAAACATGCTCACATGAGCGTTATATATGTAGCTAGTATCCAGTTTCCACAGCTATGCCTTTATTTTCTTTCGCTTTCAATATCGCGGCTGGGGTGGCGAGGGGGCCATTTGCTCCATGCACAAAAAAAAAAATCTAGACAAACAGCAACTAAGCATGAAAAAATCATTGGTATCAGCAGAGGTCCTTCCGTCATCGCTTACGTTTCCGTTTTAAGATTTACTGTTCTTTGGAACATTGGCAAAGGTATAGTAACTATTTGAATCAACTTTTTAACTGATAGAACTATACGTTATGGGAAATTTAAAATCTTAAGTACCAGTGGAAATTCAGCAAATGCAACTCACAAAAACTACTGTTCTCAAGAAGGAAATTTATTACTCACGCAGAGTCTTCAGTTGGAGCAGCTCCTGATAAATTGAAGACTGTTAATAGCATCACTAGTACGTGTATTGTAACCGCCATTTTTATACTTGTTGTATACTCTCGAAGATTTAATAGGACAGTGTGCGAAACGTTACGTTATTGTGAAATATCCGTAATGTGAAATCAGTTGTGCAAAGGTACTCAGTTATATACCACCCAATTAACACCTGGCGTTAAATATTACTTAATCTGGTAACTGTTGCGTAATTGGTTTGCATAACTTCAAGTTCTTTTCTTCCCATAGAATTGAGATAATACGTTTAGAATGTACTGTTTCTATACGATGAAAGTCCTAATTTACATATCTAAAAGAAAGGAACACTAGGTACTATGCATATGAAGGGACAAAGGTAATTATTTGCACAACTTATCTACTTTGGTAACTTCACAGGAATGAATCAGTACTTCGGTTAAGCTTTACTGCGCGTGTACAGCTTACAAGGAGCAGGGATGGGGGGAGGGGGCGTCAATTTCTAATTAGAACTAATTAAAGTATACAATCATCACATCCTGCACCCAAATAATCATTATGGGATATATTAAAAACAATTAATCATTTCATTGCCTGACACTCTTTCTTCTAGTGCAAAGGATCCAGCTGTATATATGATCTACTGTCGTGGAGTACAACTCTTACTTCCTACCTGCCATATTCTAAAAGCTATGGTACGTATATGGGTTACCAACCGTCAGTTTTGTGGACAGCAAATGTGACAGAGCAATTATATGTTTACAACGAAATGGCTATATGTTTTGCCAACTTACACATGTGCCATAATTGGGTGACCAGCTTTGCTATTGTACTTTTGACTAGATCTACTGAACAAGGTCGTGCCAGTAATAAACAAAATATTAGGCGGTCTAACTGGACAACAAACTCTCATGAGCAAACTTTTAAAAAGGAGTACTTGAAGTTTATGAAAGTATCCCCCTGTGGGTTCTCAATCTTCTATATTGTCACAAACATTTCACGAGTGTTAAAATAGGCAATCAATTGTCTCAGTGGATAACTACGTTTAGATTGGTAGTAAAAGTACTCGCTGAAAAAATGATCATATGTGACCATAGTATGAAATTTCTAGCATATTTGGCAGCAGCACAGTGATGACATTTAAAAGTGTCTCTTTGTCCAATAACTCTTATCTATGACTTCTATCAATTATATATTTTATAAGTTTATCAATATAACTTAGTAAGCTGAAAAGAGCAATGAGAGTAGTAGAAAAACGATCTTGTTGCCATGACAACATATTCTCATATAATGTTAAACACTAGGAATACAAGGATTCATACCTTATTGTTAATTTACATAGACTGACTTGAGAATGAGATCAATCATTCGGATTTGATCAGATCTTGGTCTTTTTATTTACATTTCTGTAGTATGTTTTCATTCCAAAACTCCAGGATTTAATTCTCCTTTAAAATGTCTAATCAGTATATATAGATACTAGTATGAAAACACATTCAAATGTTGGTCCTATAAAGGGATAAGCAGTGCACTTGTTTACCAACTGATGTATGAACCCCTGTTCGGCTTAAATATGAAACGATTTATCTTTAGCGATACATGCATTATTTTTTTTATATATATATATATTAGTATTTTATAGATAAATTCTTAAGTGCAAAGAGGAGCGAAAGCAACTGTCAACATGCTATGGGAGTACCAGTAGTGAAAAAAAAACTGTGATACCTCTGTTTAACTTTGCAGTCATAACAGACCAGTCATAATGTTATAAACTACATTTGACTATTTATGATTAGAAGTTACAATGGCAAATATATTGCAATTATATGTGTTAGGTGGTAAAAGTCACGACGCTTTAAGTCACTACACCCCATATCCAGGACCAACACACCAAGTAAGTTGAAGTCCTAACTGATGGATGGGCCTGTGTCTCCTTTAAATATTATAACGCTAATCCGTCCCGAGCCATTGTCGAGCTGCGTTTACCGAACAATTTTAACCCCGAGCGCGGGCGTGACCATCCCTTGATTAGTCGAACCTATATCGCAGGGGTCTAAATCGCATGGACTGATCGGCGTTTACATCACAAATTGGAACCCTAACGTGGATTTCAACACCGCCCTCGTTATCAAGTAAATGCAAAAGGACTCAAATGAAACAAACGCAGCCCTGATTGTCGTCATCAGAAGTTGATTTGCAATCGTTATATAATGTTATTACGGAAGCGTAGAAGGGACATTGCATTGACGTGTTACCAACTTGACAAAACGACAATTATCTGCAAATTGACGAGTTGACGAGATGGTAACGTGACAAAATTCAGAAAATTGACGTTTTGACGAGATAACGGATCTCGTCAATGCATCAATTTTCTGCAAATTGACGAGTTGCACACTTACTACCATCTCGACAAGATGACAACATTCAGAAAATTGACGTTTGGACGAGATAACGGATCTCGTCAATGCATCAATTTTCCGTTATCTCGTCTAAACGTCAGGAAGTTGTTGAGTATATCTATACGGCTTTTTGTATAACCTTGATTTTGTTTCTCTTATTTTGAAACTCAAACACATACAAAGATATACAAATATCAGAGTATTCAACAATAGATTATTCATACAGAGAACACACTGCTTTTGTTTTCACATACTCCTTGTACTACTTTTATGACCTTTGCAACTGACCCCTTTTATATGAATATCTGAATAAGTGTAGTTAGGTCACCACTAAGAAGGCGCTTTGCAGTGGCGGCGCCAAGTAGTCAGCCCCCCCCCATTAGCCCCCCCAACTGAAATAGGCAACAACAAAAAAACCTCATTGAAACAATATAGCCTACCCAAATTTTGTCAGCCATAACGCAGTGCTACAATGGTCAATGGAAATTTTGATGAATTTTTCACATGATAATAGTCAGTGACTCAGTTGTGGTGCAGGAAGCCTTGTTTTGGTGACTGATAAAAACAATTCAGAATCCAGCTTTATCCGCCAGGTGTTGATGAGTTGTTTCTCAGGACTGCAAGCATAAAACACTATATACAATGGTGGCGCAATTCACCTTCAATCTTTCACAGCAGGTAATATTTTAGTGATACGAAAACTGTGAATTGGTATCTTCCATTCTAATTTGACTAAAGTTACTCACAAAAAAATGCATATTTTTGGAGAAATTTTCAGGTGACAAAAGCCTCGCTAAATGCCACCATTTTGCATGTAGGCCTTTCCAGGATTGGGAAAAATTTCAAAAGGGGAGGGGGTCCCCCCCTCCCCTTATACCCCTCCCCCAGGACGGCGATCACTCAATCTTGTAAGCCACCCAAAAAATTGGCTCAGCCCCCCCCCCCTTAGCCTCCCCAACTTAAAATTCCTGGCGCCGCCACTGGCGCTTTGGTGTTTTCGAAACTAACAAACGTGTTGGCAAATTAATTTTCATAGTAACATGGCACTTTATTATTCAAAATATCTTTTGAACACATTGCACTCATGATAAATGACACGCCATTGGCTTTTTGATGGAGATTAGGAAGGGGGAGAGGGGGGGGGGTCAAATGGAGAATATTTTTCTTGACTTGTGGTTAATATAGGTCTGATGTCTTTACTTTAATCTGTATATGGTATAATTTTTGGTTTTATCTAAATTTATCAACTATGTTTACATTGTTTACAAGAACAGTTCAGAGGTTTTTCATATCAATCTAAGATACCGCGAAAATAATTAACAATAAATCATCAATTCATATCTGATTTACAGGTTGAGAGAAAATATGGGATGTAAAGTTGCCACAAGCCAACAAAATTTTCAACAATATGAGCAATGCTCTAGCCTCACGGATGCAAAGTTGTCCAGATAGCCCAAATTATTGCTAGGGCCTCTATCGCTGGGCCCTGTTTCCAAAAAACAAAAACCTTCACTCAACCTAACTAAGATGTCACCCCATATCTGTGAATAAGTGAAGCTTCGGTGTAAAGAGTGGATCCAATACGAATTTAACCGCTATCTTGAAATCACAAAGAGATCCTACATTCAATCTTCTCAAAGATCTTTCGTTCTGTCATTCAACGAAATTCATCAATTCAGTTGAGTTACGGTCGTTGAAAAAAATTACTCCGAAAATATAAGTTTCCTCTGGATTTTATTGATTCGGTTGGGAAACCATGGCACACTTTAAGACAAAATCAGAATAACTTTTCAAAGAAATTGAAAAAAAAACATGGAAACCAAATTACTTTTATTGGTTTTCAATTTAAACAAGGACAACAATGCAGTGTGAAAGTTTTAATGTACTTTATTTAATTCAGGGGAACCCTCACTGATACAACAGGGGAGGGGAGGGGGAGATGGAGAGAAAGAGGGGGAAGTGGAGGGAGAGACTGGAAACCTTTATGACGTCAAATTAAAGCCCCAAAACATTATCGTCCCGAGAAAACAGGGCTCGACAAACGGCTAAAACCCGCCTCAGTCTGAAGCGAAAATTCTTTTAACCGCCGCAAGAACTGGTCCTCACGGATAGACCTACCCATGCACGAAAAACAATATCCCATCTGTTAGCTTTGTACAATAAGGTGAAAGGGAAAGCTTTCAACTTCTTCAAGTATACGAGGTTGACGATGTTTGTTGTAAACGTCAGATGAAACTTTAATCTCGAAAGAATGTCACCTATACTTCTCGTTGTTTATTCTCGTAGTTTGAAGATCAATGGACTTAAATTCTGGTGAACTACCATTAATGAAAAGCCACTTAACTAAACCCACGATGTATCCAATACGTAACTTAATGAGCTGTATACTGCTCTTTGACGAATCATGCTTGATTATTCAGTCTGGTAGTTCATTTAAATATTCAGACTGGTGGTTCATTTATACCACCCTTCTTGAGAACTGGAGAATCAACATATTGATTTGACAATCGCAACCAATGTTACAGCAATGTTCACTTCCTTACGTTATAGTATATTATGTTTAAGACGTGTACGACAAGAGAGTATTTCCACGAGTAGTCCAGAAACATACCTTCACGTTTTCATTGGCTTCCAGTAAGCCTTAAACTGGACATTCCAATGGTGAATATGTAACATGCAGAGAGAAACCAATCGTGTGAATACTTCGTCCTTATTCTTTAGGGTAAGTATCCAAATATTATCTTCCTTGATTTGCTTAAACGTAAGTAGCCGCACATTCAACTAATCTGAAGCTGACCTCACTTGCAGTAATTTTAAATTACAAAAAAAACAAAAAAACAATTATAATCATTTTATTGCCTGTTGGAAACGACTGTGATGATCACCTCGGCCTCCGCATCCTCCACAAGAATGCTAAACGAAAAATATGTATCAGTCACGAATATTGCATCCATATAATTAATATGCATGAAGTGTACACACAAAACGCTAGGAATCGTCATCATTGGGACATCAAGTATCAAACAAACCCGTTTGGGCGAAACGATTTTGCGAAAATCTCAGTTTGAGTGCCGGTGCAATCATGGAGGTAAATGGTGCAATAAACACCTCTTCAGTCAACCTGTCCATTACGGACAATGCTGCAGGGGTCTATCCCATATTCACAGTAAATTTAAAATCACAAAAAGAATGCATATTTTTACTGTTTTCCATAAGCCTTCCCTGCTCTCATTAATTCATTTGACCTGCATCAAACCAAAAGGGACCTCGTGCACCTGTGATATAATATGGTACCAAGTTTAACTCAAACTAACCTACGGATCTGAAAGGTTTGTGGTGACAAACTGAATTTATCCAAAACCTAAATTTGACTCAATCATAACGAATATTTGTTGAGCTAAATGGAACTGGAAACGTTGCATGGCTTATATACCGGCCAAAGACATCGTGTCGCACTGCCGTCGTGAACAGGTTAAGTTGCATTAAACAGATCTCTGTTACTAAATTCCCCATATTGCGTGGTTACTAATGGGAGTCCCACTTGTCATGCAGATGCACCAACAAAGAACACACAAAGGTACACACAACCCACGCACGCAAACACGCGCACACACGCATACACATATATATATATATATTTATATATATATATATATATATATATATATATATATATATATATATATATATATATATATATATATATATATATATATATATATATATATATATATATATATATATAGGCATGAAATACGCCAAACTGCTGAAAGGAACCTAAAGAGTCTTCCACAATTTCGATAGTATTTAAAGCATGTTATTATACATTTTCAAGAAATTTATCATACGCCATGACCATAATTGAAACATTCTGATGAGTTAGGTCTGTAAATTTCTTTTTTAATATATCATGTCTTTACAGTATATAGTCATAGATAGATCATTTATGCTGAATGACATCATCATTGTAATCGTTCAAAAAAGAAAGGGTAAAAAGTAGAAAATGATTGCATAATTATTATATATAGGAGTAAATGGAAATGTAAGCCATTACTAATACAAAATAAATGGTAATGTACGGTACTGATGCACGATTAGGGTCAGGTCTACTCTCAATCCAATCCCGAAAAGTGGACACCCTTGTATAGACTCCCGGGACTCCTGCTTGACATTCAGGAATCCCAAACGATACCACTCCTACCAGCTCCATGACAGAAGGATCGTCATTTCTGTAGCAAGCCAAAGGACCGCCACTGTCACCCTTGGAAAAGGAGAAGCAAGTATAAATATGAAAACTATCAAACTACTGTTGACATCAACTCGGTATAGAATTAGGGATCGAGAGGGGCAAGGCAACTTTTTATGGAGCGGTGGGGGGGGGGGGGGGAGTTAGAAATTGCCCTGGATTTTCATTTCAATGGCAGGTCACCACGGATATTTCTTTTCTACATTCAACAGACAATTTTAAACGGAAACATATATATATATACAAGTAATGTTGACAATCAGGGCAAGTAGTAGAAAATTCCAGGATTAAGAGAATGGAATTTAATTGTTCCATTTCTTTAAATGATGAACGTGTGTGGGGGGGGGGGGGGTGGGGATCTTTAATTCTGTTTCATCGCATGCTTTGCATTCCAGGACTACGTGGTAGCGTGTTGCTGTAGTAGCCTCATTTTTGTTGCCAATCGTCTTAGGAGAAGCACCTACTTATCCTCTCTATCGGCCCTTTGGCTAAGATCATGTGTAGTATCTGTTCCCTTTCGCCGGGAATGGTGATGCACACCCGACGATGATCACACAGTCACAGTCCCGATGCAAGGGGACTGCGGGGGTTGAGAGCGGATCAGTTGTTCCGTAGTTTTGGTTTCGTGCCCAGGGTCTTTCCTGGGTGACTTTTCTTAAAAAGTAACTAAATCCTCTCTATCCATATAATCAGTACTGAATAGCTGCTATACTTGAATAGCTGCTACTCTCTATTTTTATATGAGTTTTCAGTATTTTATGTGGTATTTGTAAGTCAGTTATTTTATAACATTACCTTACAGTGACAAATTGTCTTGAACTATTTGAAGTACAGCGTCGCATTTCATCAGGCTTTTTATATACTAAATGTAGATGTTACTTGACACAAATCATTATATTTCAACCTTAGTTAGCAAGTAAGTGTAGAAGCAGAGTCAATTAAGTTTTCACTCACACAGCATGAAGAACATGCATACTTCACTATCACTATATAGTGATTGCTAGTCAATCATTGGAATGAATATTCGTGCCCATGGCTCTATCTTGAATGACTTGTCTTATATACAGTATATCCAGCGGAATGGATTCAACTTACTGAACATGCAGCTGACGTTTGGCTTCCTGCGCACAGCATGGTTTCATCGATATATCCAAATCTTTCCTCGCACATAGAGTTGTTATACAGCTCCAATGGGGTGTACTGGAGAACATTCGACAATAGGTAGTCTGGGATTTGAAAAAAGAGAGCATACTAAGTGTCACATGCATACGTTATCAACGTTCGAAGGACTATATATCGCTGCGGCGGCTGCGCCTATAGAGAATGTGACGGCCAGGCCTGACGAGAGGGGGTCTGGTCGGGTCGGGTCGGGTGGATTGATTCAGAGAGAAAAGGATACCACGGTTTTTTTTCTCCCACTTTATTAACTTACAATTAATAAAATGGAATCAAGAAAAGTGTCGCCGTTATTGCCATTTGCAGTTTGGGTCAACTTGCAACAAATTGGCAGATCAACCTAAGAGGTTGCCAAGCCGTCAGAACTGATGCTGATCCTCACTCTAACTATCCCACGTTAAGCACGTTTAGTATCTCGTGTGGGTAGAGGGTCTAGGCATCTTCACCCGGGTCTAAACGGAAAAAAGGTTGTGCTAATAACTACTTTAAATTATTGTGCAAGGTTGAGAATACGGTGTAAGCTTAGCCCCTCCCATCCCAAGAATACAGGATTCGCGCCTTCAAACATCCACACGTATATGATTGTCGTAAAATAACAACCCCCACTGGGGAAAGTGTCTCAAGTGAATGTTTAATTTCTTGATTTTTAAGGAACGCTTTTGTACAGAACGTCAATACGATGTTAGCTTACAGACTTAAAGCATCGAATCAGCAGGACTTCATGTTTAAAGGGTGTGAAGACTCGCGCAAAAAGAAACGTATACTGCCGGTAATCTGACCTAGTTTCGAATGAGGTGTAACAGAAGTGTTAGACACCACCATCGATCCCAGAAAATACGCACACAGCTTGCTACCTTCGATAATTAGACATTAGTGTACAGTCAGTACATACAGCAGCGGTCAATACCCACAGCACAGTGTACAAACGATACAGCGATGGACATCTCAGGTCCAGCTAAAGATAGCAAGGTATCACGTTTCATTACTGTCTGCATTTTGTAGCGACAAGCAGAAAACTTCACTTGCAAGCAACGGAACACAGAGCGCGGCACGTGGCTTGGGGTGAGAAAGCAGCCTGATGTGAATATTCGGCTATGGGGAAATCCGAGGGCTAATTATAGTTACGCATAAATTACAGTACCGTTCCTGTTTGACTTTATATGTTGACGTTATAGATATTGGCAGCATTATCGGGTAAACAAACAAGTAAGCAATTTTTATCCAACGACTTTTATACACTGACACAGATACTGTTTTTCACTTTGCTGTTGCCGGATGTATTCATAAAATACCAAAGAAATTTTGAAACTCCATATCTTCGTGATAAAAATGCTTATGAGAATGTAGTTTTGACACAAAGATGCAGAAAATTTCCAACATGTGTTTTTAATAAGCAATTCAACTTCAGCCACCGACATAGGCGTAGGAGGCGGGGGGCTGGGGGGGGGGGCTGCAGCCCCCCAACCATATTTTTTGGTGAAAATTATCTGAGAATTTTTCGGGCACCTACTGAAAGAATAATAATTTGCAGTGTGTGTTTCAAGTTTTTTGGTGAAAATTTGGGCAATATGGTGAGAATTTTTTGGGCACCTACCAGTGGCGGAGCGTCCATACAGTCAGAGGGGGCGGATGCCCCCCGGACGGACTCAAATGGACTGCTGGCGCCCTTTTCAGATGTTTACCACTTTTTACTTATTCGCGATTATTGATTTTTTTATTGAGCTCTCAAATACCTATTGACATTTGTCACATTTTGTTGGTGCAATTTTCTGACAAATGGCGATGACACCTATTTATTCTTCGTTTATCTGCAAATTAGCAAGGCCAAGAAAGGGTCATTTCCGGCGATCTAGATAGTATCTTTACTCAAAAAAATTTCTGTACGCTCCGCGCCAACCTGTGGTGGCGCTCCGCTTAGGTAGTGTCGAAAGCGCCCCTACAGACCATTCTCTCCCCCTGACCAATACCCTTAGCTCCGCCACTGGCACCTACTGAAAGAAGAATTTGCAATGTATTTTTCAATGGTTAAACATATATTATTATTATTATGATTATTGTTGTAACGACTTCCCCAATAATTATAACCAATATGGAAGGGTAATAACACGGGAAATGATTGTACGTTATTGGCATGTGATGTAATAACGGAAGAATACCTATATGAAATGCACATTAACATGTGGAACGGGCGCGGAGCGCGCGAAAAATTTTGGTTATATTTTTCGGGCAAGTCGTTACAGCCCCCCCCCCTCCCCCCCAAATCAAATGAGGCTCCTACGCCTATGGCCACCGAACTATGATATTCTTTTATAATAGCCGCGTAGTACGTTTAGTCGGAAATTCCAATAACTAATTATAACATCCTTATATCTTTACTGTTTGAGTGTCCACTTAACAAACGTCTCTATCAGTTCCGTTGATGTCGACAATCATCAGAGAATAATTAATTAATAAATACCTCACTGAAGTGACGTCTAATCTTTTAATCATCAGAACTTTGTATCCTGTTGTAATTCAGAAGATTCATTTGCTCATATATTGCCGTGATTTATTCAAATATTTATTTTGACACCGTCCAAAGCTACTAGAGTGGGTAGCAAGCACCTTTTTGTCTTCACATTTCGTTTCGTTTCGTTTCGTTTCATTTCATTTCATATTATTATTTGTTTTTCTAAAATAAAAAAATACAACATACACATATAATTCATAAAGTTTAATATATACAGCATGCATAGTTGTAAAAGGCAGGGTTCTCAGAACAAGGGTAGAACATGCACTCCTATTGACAGAATCACGAATCCTTTAAAAAACATTGCAGATACAACACAATACATTATATCTGAGCAATATCTTTGACAAACAGAAAAAAAGGACTATAAAATTTAACATACAGCATCCAGTTAAAATGAAAGGAACATACATACCTCCTGTTACACCCCATCCAATAAGAAAGCAGCTAGAATAGTCAGACATTTCATTGGAAGAATTGGCAATAGGTATGCTGGAAATGTTCTTTTCATATTTATCAAATATAGGGCTCTTTAAGTATATAAGGGCTATATCATTTTTGATAATGACTTGGTCATACTGCTCGTGTGTTACCGCAGTAAACGTTGAATGGTGGTGGGTGGGCGACGTTCGCCAGAGTTCAAGGTCTCCAAAAACTGCAAGAGATGGTAAATTGTCAGCATCTACGTTAGGCCCAAGTTCGCTGTATAAAATAAGAAAACAAAATAGAGGCAATTATATCAAATTTATTTGATGCATCTATATGTCAATTATTTATAAGTAAAAACTAAGCTACTATACCCTTGTCACCGGAAGTTACCATATGCCTACATTTAAGACTTCCAACAAGTGCTTCGGTTGGGGTAACGGGGTCTCTAGATTTCAGGGCCGTTATATATCCTAAACAACAATCTGCATGTGAAAATGTTCTGCTCTGGTATGAAGTAGTTTTGTTCATACTCACACGTCTTTCCCCAGCTACTACTGTAAAGTTTATCTCACAACATCTTGAATTGGAACAGGGAGTTGTTCCATAAGAACTCCCTGATTGGAACCACCGTTACACAGAGCACGCAATTAGTATACATTGTAGTGATAACTTGTAGCCTTGCTCTGTGTAAGTGGGTGTGCGCGTGTGTGTTGTGGGGTGGGGGGGGTGAACTTCAGCTGATAGGTGAGGTGAAAAGTAACTTATGCCCAGGAAGATGGCTTTGCATCTTCTCAACTTCTTTTTCCTCCCACCTAAAATTACAGAATCTGACACAATCATTTACTGTAAATCATCAATATGGTTCCAGGATATGCAACCTCAGAACAAAATCTTTCCATGCATAATAAAGAAATATCAACTGTTCTTCGGTTAAGGGATAATCGACTAGATCCATATTTATCTCGGTCACTCTTCATTGACACAAAAGTAGGATTTGACAAAAAAAAATTCTACTCGGAGCTGATTAATTACTTGTTTAAATCAGTCTTAAACGTTAGAATATTTTGTGAGGAAGATGATGGACAGGTATTATTCCATTTTATTCACGAGCGGTTGAGAAAATACATTTTCAAGTGCACCCATAATATTTTTCAAAGACACGTTAACATAACAATCACCAACACTCCTTAGACACTTTTAATGCACTCAGCTTTAATGTACATCACTGAACCTCCCGTATTTTGATATTTTGAGCCAGCCCCCCAGAATCCTACTTTTCAGGAGAAGGAAACCCAATCCCCCCCCCTCGAACATACCTTAGGAAAATCGCACTCCGTTTTGAAGATATAGCGTTGTTCAAAAGTCATCTTGCTATTTGTCAATCTGTGATTTCATTGTGTCATTGGAGTAGAACCCTGTATTTTCTCTTTTTCTATAGGCCTAATTTTCAGGTGAATGTTACAGCTAGTGTTCAAAGGTAAGGTCGTGTAAGAACTTGAATATCTGAGTATCAGCGTTTACATTATTATATTTGCATTATAGATAATAAATATTGTAATAAATATACCCGTTCAAAATACAAGCAGAAATGGCTCGATGATGTAATTATCACAATTTTGTAAGTTTTCAGTCTGTTTTTTTGCGGAAAGGAACATTAAAACTTTAAGAGCGAAATTAACAAGAACACTTACAAGCAATGAGCTGCTGTTACAGCGGTATCGTTGCTAATGAGGGTTGCTCCACACATGTGAGAGTCATATATGCCTCTCAAAGATCCGATGAATGGAAACTGTCCAGGTTTGGCATCGATACCATCATATATCTGGATTGATATACCATCTCCATGAAGATCTGAGGAGAGAGAGATATACCGACACACTGTAAAACGTATATGATCACGTAGAAACTTTACTAGTACTCATTTGTAAAACCACGTGGTTCTTTTAAAAAGTCACAGTTTGCATACAGAGCGGTACAAAACGTTAAATTGTATACGTTTAAAACAAAATAGTATATCAGACATTTCTGATAAAAAGATAGCAATGTTCAGTAAATTAAATGAATCATGTCTCGAAAGAAATTTGATAAATTATACCTTTCGACATAGAAAAGGGTAAAAGAAGGGTTAAGATGATAACACAACTGGTAATGGCAGCCATTTTAAGGTACATATATATCTATGATGAATAGTTAGAATGATATTCAACAAATGAAGACCGGTCTTGAAATGATCATGATAATATAAGCTAACAGAATGTATCGGAAAAAACCACTGGCTCAAAGGTTATCGTGATTAGCGACTATTTTCAACTTGAATTTCTAAAAAGTAAACATTGCAAAACAAAAGGAATTTTCACACGGGGACTTTGTACAAGCGGCGTGGTCCATGTATTCGTAAAGCAAGATGTTGGAGTGAATCAAGGTTGTTGGACTGGAGCATAAATCGCAAACGGCTCATTTGATCCAAATACCGGTTGCGCACTTGCGCTGGTGCCTCGAAAACCAAAACAGCGGATGAGGCCATGAGGATATCGGCGGCATCGCACAATTCAAGGATGAGGGGATCTCACCAGTACGCCCTTCCATATATATAATTTGGTTCATGTGTATAGGGTATAATGGTATTTACATCCACTCACAGCGGTACCACCCATAGGCTAGTAAAAAAAAACTTGAAGTACGATAGGCTAAAATATATCTTTATTATCTCATCTCCCTATACGTGTAATGTATAGGGAGATGAGATAGTGTACTTCACCCCACATCAGAATTTTTGTGAGGAAGTGTGTGTGAGTGTATGTGTTTTTAAATATTGTTGGTTAGTTTCATATTTTCTTTATTGGCTTTAAGGTTTTCATTATATTATTTTTATGCTTTTGATTTAATTAAAAGTTTGTTCAGAACAACAGAATTCTTTACTCTGTCTCTTTTGTTTCTTGTATACTCTCGGAAACCACGTGGCGCCCGATAGCCCGCAAATATAAACTTTCCACCGCAATATTGCTGGGAAGATTTGCCCCTTTAGTTTAATATGAAAGCGGTATGTCGTTTTACTTGAAGGAATGAATTGTGAAAGAGGTTAATTTTATCTAGAAATAGACCAATAAACACCACTAAAATGTCTTATGTTTATTTCCAATCCATTTTATTTTGTTATGTCATAATATATACCATGCTTTGTAATATCACGTTAAGCGCAATATCGATCACGTCTCGGTGGTGTGAGAAAAAAGGGTGGGGAGGGGGTCATCTCCCACCTCCATCTTCAGTCGGGGTAAAAACGTTCAGCTGGTTTAAAACAAAAATTAATCAAATTTCAGAAGTATACTTATTAGCACAATCTTGCACTTGAACCTAGTTTATAGTTTAATATGTCTCAGAAAGTCAGAATGCACCGTTAATGTCTAAATTTTGATTTTTTTTTCCTGAACCTCCTAAGCATTTAACGAACCCATAGATACACCCCATACTAAGTAAATGTTACCATTTGCGCAAAGTATGGAAATTATTCACATAATATTTGCTCACAGTAGTTTGGCAGAATATTAATGACATGATAAAAGGACCGATAAGGGTGCGGCTACAGCCCGGGCCCGGGCTCAATTATTGGGCCGCGGTAATGTGTAGGAATGTGTCAAGTCAGGGCTCCCCTCGAGCAGGAAAAAAAATATCATACGCCCATGAAAGAATTAACCAAGCTTTAAAGGCGTGGGGTGGGGGGGGGGCTGGTAACTGGTCAATACGCTCTTTCTCTCCTTTTGTGTAATATGTGGGCTTTTGTTTCTGTTATGACTGTAAATTTTTACGCAACGAACAGTATACACATGCATTTGCTAAAACAATGTTTTTTTAATTTTCAATCTGGACGTTGTTTGATTTTTCTCTCTTTGCTGCGGAATACTTAACCTCCATTGTTGTAGATCATTCTCATGATCCAATGCATGCACTTAGGCTACTTGTAACTATCAATATGACCTGTCGGAAAGGTCAGCTTATTTGCTTGTCTCTTTATTGTCAGTTTTTAAAGTATTGTCAGGGTTGATACAGCCCTGGGCCAAAATATGGTCCCCGAAAAAAATATGAGATTAAGAATAATGTATTCTCATTGTCATATTTAGAGTGCAAAGGGAGGAGGGGTAAGGGGGAGTAGGGGTGTCGGTGACATATCCAATTGTCCCCGGGTCTCGGTCTGACTCTCGATGGCCTCTTCACCCCATTCGGAGCTGTGAGTGGCATGTATCACATGAAATAGTACCTGATGCATATATCATTCGAATATTTGGACAATTTTGTCAACTGACTTTTGACCTAATTCCTGAGGGTCAATCTCGGGCAGATGATGAAATATAAGAGCAATCACAAAGTATGACCTATTTAGCAAGCAGAAGGAAATTCGCACAACCAAGCCATGTTCTTGGTGACGTCATCGAAAGAACATTCACTTCCGAAATCATCACCCAGCACATGTATGCTCCGTAAACAGGAACGAATGTGGAGTAGCAAACAGACGTCCGAAACAAATTTTTGTAAAATGCCTATCAGATGTGTTCAAGGTGGCCAATACTCATCGAACTTACTTGCTGTTTACTTTTGTAACAGTGTCCAACTCCGCATGTCGATGCGTCATTAATTTAAACGAATATACGTTATACTCTAGATTCTTGGGTACCACAGTAAATTATTATTCAGTACCGACGACATACGAATCATAAGGCAGATTTAATTGGTGGTATTGCAGACGGAATACCTTGTCACTGAACCGAAAGTTGAACATATATCCCATGGCAAAGTTGTTTAGGGAAAACAATCGTTTTAAATGAAACTGTGCTTGGCTTGCCAGGTAAATAGGGATTGCGTCATACATCATACACCTGTAATTACCAGTTCCCCGCTAAATTATAGTAAACTTGGCGACATTCCAGCTTAAATGAAGTCATCGCTTCCTAAGATAACCAGCCTCATTTAATTGGGGAATAGGGGAACTATGGGAGGGGGAGACATGGGGTGGGGGAGACATGGGGGGGAGGAGTTGGGTCAGGCAGGAGGGTAAGCATATTTAGCAATGACCAATACTATATATATTTCATGAATGTATTCAATCGTGAAGGACTAATAGTTAGTTTGGAAGATTAACATATCTATGTCTCAGATGCGGTAGTGGGAGAGCAGGGGGTACAGTTGAAGTTGCCCTTGCCAACTCCCCCTCCCCCCCCACTCCCTGTCTCCTATAACAAAAGGTATTGTCATTTAATATAAGACTCAAGGTTTTAAGTTCAATAATCACACTAAGGATAACACAATGAGAGCATCACACAGGAATTTATTCTGTACTAAGAAAATATTTTGCAAAATATGTGAAATTGAAGAAACTCCATTGGAGACATTACAATATATAAGTATATATGTACTGTTAACCTTTGTTGGGTCTCTACACAGAGTAATGTCGGTCTTTTTTCTCACCAATTAAAAAATAAAGGAAGGGGGGGTCCTTTTCCTGAAGTAATGTGAAAACACTACAGTTCTCAATAGTAATGAAGAATGAAGAAACACTGCCACATCATTGTAAAATCATTGCAAAATCATTGTAAATTGGGAATCTAGC
Organism: Apostichopus japonicus; assembly: GCF_037975245.1. Taxonomy (NCBI): domain Eukaryota; kingdom Metazoa; phylum Echinodermata; class Holothuroidea; order Aspidochirotida; family Stichopodidae; genus Apostichopus; species Apostichopus japonicus. Next base: position 10,213,208 of record NC_092573.1, read on the forward strand.
TTAAGCATAAACCTGATCAGATACTGTGAGCACAGTTGATATTGCAAGTTTAAAGACATTGGTCAGTGGTATCGTCAACTCCTATAGACATAGATGATGAGGGTATGAAATTGAATTTTTCATGAATGGTGAAACAACAAGTTCACAAGTAATTGGAGCTGAGTCAGTGGCGTAGCTACGGGGGGGGCCTGGGGGGGCCGAGGCCCCCCATGAAATCGGCTGGCCCCCCACTGGGAATGGGGTAAAAAAAAAAACACTCATCAGTGCGATTCGCTAATATTTTTTGTTCAATAATTTGGGAAATAGAGTTACACAATTTTCTCGTCTGCATCTGGCAGAATAAGAATAATACAATATCTGTAGTAATCATGAGAATGGTCACACAGCATGGCATGGCAATGGTCGATGCGACGATTGCGACCATACACCACGAACCTTGTTGTGCTGCGTGATAGCGATATCTGCTGAAAATATGTTCAGTGCTTCCACCTAGCGCAACAATCTATCAAAAGATTGGCTCCGTTTGTTCTGAGCCGAGGTATCAGGTATTCATGGGCGGCGATCATGGGGGGGGGACGGGGGGGGACATGTCCCCCCAATATTTTAGGTGGGGGGATATAGTATCTTATATCCCCCCCCAATATTTGGTGGCATAGTTTTTTTTTAAGCATATGTTTTGTATTTTTTTATGATATCGATAGTAATTTCAAAATAGAAAATGCTTAGATGCAACTTACAAGGCCTGGGAAGTGCCATTTCCAGCGATCTGGGAGGCATTTTCGGCCAAAATTTTCTTTTGCGCTTCGCGCCAACTTATGGTGGCGCTACGCTTAGAAAGTCTGGGTACAAGCTTTGCCCCTCCCTTGGCAAATTCCTCGCAAAGCGCCTGTCTAACCGTGTCACAATTTGTTACTATATATGACCGAAAGTAGTTTTTACTTTTTTTTCTCGAAATGAATAGCTAGACGGACCGCATCCGTAATGAAATTTGGTTTGCATCTTGTGTATGAGTGTAAGTACGTACAATCATACATAGGATCCACATCGATATGGGTTCACTGGGTTTCCATTTGGCCTGTTTCCTACAAGATTTCTAACCGCAGGTGCGTAGCCAAGGGAGGGGGGGGGAGTGAAGGGGTGGAGACCGCCCTCCCCCTCGAGCATATTTTTTTGGTATTTTCTATGATATCGAAGTTTTATAGTAGCCGTTATAAGAGGTTTTAATATTTGTACACCAATAATTTAACTGTCTGAAATTTCGAAAATCCCTTGACCAACATTCTTCATCATAGTATACTTCCCTCTACACTCGTACAATTTTGACCGGTCTGTTAGTGGTTGAGGGGGGTTTTCTATATTGGTTGTCCGTAGATGAAATTTAGTGCAACATTATGGGTATGTTTTGAAGTGAATTTATTATTCAAATTCTGAACAAATAATGGGCTTAAAACCTTGAAAAGTGGGGCTGACGGGTATTGTGGGGCGTTATGTAGAATTACCTACAAATGCAATGAGGTCGAACATGATGTGTTACTGGTGACAATCTTGACAAAAGGTTATGAATGAAAAAAAAAACTATTAGGAAAAACTTGGTTCTCAGGCAAAAGTGTACATCTGGTTGGTCATTTTCAAGCCCGAGAAGTGCCATTTCCGGTCATCTGGGGGGCTATCAAAACCAGAAATTTTCTTGTACACTGCGCGCCAACCAATGGTGGCGCTCCGCTTTGACAGTAATTCGCCTGCATCCAAGCAGATGTCCCCCCCCCAATATTTGAAACAGATCGCCGCCCCTGCAGGTATTCATATATTGCCTCGAGTCAAATGAATATATGTCATTGAATATTCCACAAAACAACTTTTTTATGGCCACGAAACTGTCGAAACAGGATTTTCCACTACTGGTAGAGATATAAAATATTGGGAATTCTGAAATTCCTGCAAATGATGCCAACTTCCCTCAAGTTAAAAGTCTGGTTGAGTTGGCAAGGCCAGTCAGCATGAAAGAGAAAAAACTTTTTTTGCATTTCTGTCACCAAAGTTGCACATCTTTTTGGTTGCTATTTTGCCTCACAGGTGCCATCTCCTGCGATCTGGGGGGTGCTGAAATCTCAAATTTTCTCTGTACGCTCCGCGCCAACCATGGTGGCGCTCCGCTTAGATAGTAACCTCCGGCCCCCCCACTAGAAAGAACAGCCCCCCATGGCCCCCCCACTCAAAAAATCCTAGCTACGCCACTGAGCTGAGTTATAAATAAATCATGCCAGGTATAGAATTTATTCTCATTTCATTCCTACACTTTTAGAACTTAGTTAAACTTGAATAACAACACCCTTTGATGGCTTTCAGCAACATCCTGGAGACGCGTTTGAAGCTGCGGAAAATTCCCCCACCCTTAAAATCATATCCACATCACTGATAAGCTAGTCTGAAAAGAATGTACACTTGTTTAACATTACAATCAATTGTTGAAGGGGTAACAAACATTTTAAATTGTCTCTCTTTAGAGAGATAATTTATTCTGAAGACTGACACATATTCCATGAAAGTTCAAAGTTCCCCCTATCACTGTAAAACTATTTGATGACAAATGATATAACTTATATGTTCCCTGGTTACCAGCAGTATGTCATATGTGAATTCAACAAGGTAAATCATATTTTCTGGAACCACGAATAACGCAGGAGGATCCAACAAGTTCGCTTATCAAATGCAATTTCTAGTTGGTAGTGTACCAGACTACTTTTCAAAGTGGCCAAATACCCTTCAAGTACAAATATATATGATTGAACGGCTTGTACAGCTCTGCATCAAACAGGTTAGGCTGTCTCTCATGTTGAATAATCCTAAGTATCGTCAGAAGCAACACTGGGCTTGGGTTTTTCCTTGAAATCTCTTCCTGGAAGAATTCAAGAAGCAATCAGAGACCAATACTTGAATTTACAACTTGATATTAGATGAAGAACCCAACATCAGAATCCATACTTGGCCTGTGTTTGTTTTCTAGTCATTCTGTTCTGTGCCCAGGAGTTCTTCAACTCAAGTTCTCTTTCTCTGGCCTGTTTGTAAAGGAAAACAAATATGAAGAGATGATTAAAAATGTTAAATAGTTATGATCTAAAGTATTCACCGACTTCTCATATGACCAGAATTATTTACTGTTAATAAGCATAATGAAACTATGGAAAGAGCAAAGACAGTTTATTGCTAGGACAGGATTCAACCCAGTGAGTTCTGGAATTACAAGTCCTGAGCTATCCAACCCGTCATTGGTGGAGATCCTTATCTAGTCATTTCTGTGCTGGTGGCCCCAGTCAGCTAGAAGCTACAGTACATTGTATATTGTGTGTAACCAGGGATCACTGGTCATCTCTGTGCTGGTGGCACCAGTCAGCTAGAAGCCACAGTACATTGCATATTGTGTGTAACCAGGGATCACTAGTCATCTCTTTGCTGGTGGCACCAGTCAGCTAGAAGCCACAATATATTGCATATTGAGTGTAACCAGGGATCACTAGTCATCTCTTTGCTGGTGGCACCAGTCAGCTGGAAGCTACAGTACATTGTATATTGTGTGTAACCAGGGATCACTAGTCATGTCTCTGCTGGTGGCACCAGTCAGTTAGAAGCCACAGTACATTGTATATTGTGTGTAACCAGGGATCACTAGTCATCTCTTTGCTGGTGGCACCAGTCAGCTAGAAGCCACAATATATTGCATATTGAGTGTAACCAGGGATCACTAGTCATCTCTTTGCTGGTGGCACCAGTCAGCTGGAAGCTACAGTACATTGTATATTGTGTGTAACCAGGGATCACTAGTCATGTCTCTGCTGGTGGCACCAGTCAGCTAGAAGCCACAGTACATTGTATATTGTGTGTAACCAGGGATCAATAGTCATCTCTTTGCTGGTGGCACCAGTCAGCTGGAAGCTACAGTACATTGCATAGTGTGTGTAACCAGGGATTACCTCCCAGTTGATACAACCCATTGTTTATAATTTCCCAATCAGTTTTCCATCGTTTATATAATTATAGATGTTAAAAGTAGTTACTTTTGTAATATCTTATCATGTATTACTATATAAGAACCAAGGCTGTATCATTAACATTACCTATCACATTACCTATCACATTTACCTATCACATTATCTGTCACATTTACCTATCACATTTACCTATCACATTACCTGTCACATTTACCTATCACATTACCTATCATATTACCTATCATATTACCTATCACATTATCTATGACATCTACCTATCACATCTACCTATCACATTTACTATCACATTACCTATCACATTTACCTATCACATCAGAGATTAAATTAACTGTTTTGATAGTGATACACACACTCACAATAACAACTAGTATGTAACATATAGAGCATAACACATTGTCATAATTGTGTGCAACTGATTAAAAATCTTCCTCATAAAATGATATAAGAAACAAAATCATTCCCTCATTACGATAGAACCAAATAATCTTGTAAACAGGTTTCTGACACTTGTCCTGATATACTGTTCTAAAGCTAAACTTCATTTTGTCATGTTCTTCCCCATATTTGGTCACAACCATTTACAGCAATTTATTGCATTCAAACCAACGTTTTTGATGCAAAATGTTTGGAGTTGTCCAGGACAGAAAAGTTTTAACTACAAATTCATAAGATATTTGTATTTCAACCTGAAACTAATGCATACTTTTTTTAATTAATTTAAAACTAAGTTACATAATCAAATGATTTTCCTTATTGCTTGAAGTAGTCTCTTTCATTACCTGTCTCGCTAGGTATGTAATCTGGTGTTTTCTCTTCTGCTGGTGAGTAGGGAGTTGTTCCTTTCTCTGGAAAGCAAGAAGAAACAAAACAGTGAAACCATCATAATCAGAAACCACCGTCAACATAGACAAGTTCATTGCCATCCAGGTGTCTCAAATTTTGTTACTTTTTTTAACTGCCTACAAAATATCAATATCAAAATTAATTATTTTGCCTACAGTCATCGATTAAAGAACAGACATGACCATTGTTGTATTAATTACAAACATGAACTACCTTGAAGCTTTGCATATATTATAAATTATGATTATGATTATTATTATGTAATAACAGACATGTGCCTTGCTGATATGCATCATTACATAATACTTATATATATATTAACCATGTTGCCTTGTAGCTTAAACAGTATGTTAATACTGACCAATTCTTCCCTAGCTTCCTTTTCTTCTGTCATTGATTTCAACATCCAATCCTCTGCATTGACTGTGCCCATATGTTCGTCAGCATTCACATCGATAATGTTCAAGGTTGAAGGGTCAATAATTCCTTTACCAACCATCCTTTGAAACTGAAGACAAATAACATCCAACAACAAAATTTGTAAAATGATATAAGACAAAGTAACAGATTGAAATGGGGAGAGAGGCCCCCCAAAAGATGTCTATGCTGGGACCCTGAAAAGTGCCCAGTTTTCACTTAAAAAGCTCAATATATGTTATGAATAATGTAGTACAGTGTCATCATACACCACTATACTATGGAACCACAGGCAGTCATAACAAATACTGTACCATCCTTTCAGCAATTGTTGGCATATATACGAAAATAATTTACTATACAGTCTTACCACCAGATGTAAAAAGCAATTTCCAACTGTTTCTCTATGCTGTATAGCATTTTACTCTATAAAGCATTTCATTTGACAAATCATTGATCAGGTGGTGAATTAGTTGAAATAATCAACTGGAGTGTTATTCATTAAGAAAAATTTAGCTAGACAAAGTTGTTTTTGTGTTGTAGGCCTACAGATAAGTGTTGCCAGTTGTCTTGAAAAGTCACAGATTTCTCAAGGTACCAGGCACTGTGTCAAAAGTAGGAAGCTGAAGGGGTTGTAGCATCACTGCAGCCAGGCCTGTGAAGAACCTAATATTTTACGCTCTGCTGTTTCAAAATGATAGGCGCTGCTAGTCAGCAGAGATAATTTCTCTTCTTATATATTGATTCAGCCTTTGCATAACCATATAAGCACAATCAGCTGCTTTTACATAGGGGAGGATATAACTCAACTTACAGCTTTATCATGAATCAGGGAAGAATCTTGCGTGTTGCCATGGTAACTAGTTGCAGGGTCGCTAGAAGCAGGGTAGTGATAATTGTCTGCACCTTGCTGGTGGTAATAGTCCTGCTGATCATAGCTGTTAGTTGATCCGTACTCAACTGGCTGTGCACTGTGTGCTGGATGGCTGCTCGACGAAGCTCCTGAGGACGGTAGCATTTGATAGCCGTAAGGAGTCTTCTTGCTGGTAAAATCCAGAGGCTCTTCATTCAATTCTGGCTTAATGGAAGTCACTAGTTTATTTGGCTTCTTTTGTGGAGCTGTCTCGCCATCTCGTGATGTCTCAAATGAAGCAGACACTAATTTGGAAGACTGTCTTGATTGATTCTGATGAACTTGTCCTCGTTCTTCGATGAATTTATTTGCTTTCATTTCACTGATATTAATACCAGATCTTGGTTTTGTTCTCTCCAAGTTTGATGACACCGATAAACCTTCCCTCACATCGCTCTTCAAAGTCGTAGATATTCCCTGGTTATGAGGAGTCTTTTTATCTGATTCATTTTGTAGATGACTGGATCCAATATTTGATGATTGCCTGTTTTTGGTGGTAGGGAGAAAACTTGATGAAGTTTGTGCCTTTTCTGCAGAGCTTTCCAAAGAAAAGAAATTATCACCTTCCACTTCTTCCAAAAGTTCCTCATTCGCTGAATTTAACGTAGAAATCTTTGGTTGTAACTTGGGTGATGGTTTCGTCACTTTCTTCGTTAAGGTATGCGGGATGAGTATACGATTGGTTTGTTTCACGGTAGCATGTTTGGGTTGCGGCAGCATTGCAAACAGACTTGAAATTTTCTGGAACATGAGATGAGAATGAAGATGTGGAAATAATAAATTTAAAGGATCAATCTGGCAGATGTTGACAGAGTGTTCCCTGGAATTACTTCTCTAGCATCACACAGCAAAATATATCAAAATGATCATAGCAGTTTTTTTGCACACAGAACCTTATTTTTTTCAGCAGGCCTATTTTTACGACAAATAAACAAAAATACATATGGCACACTTAATGCGCAAAAGCCATGCACTTCACTATTTCTTGTATTAAGGCTAAATGACTAGCATCCAAAACAATACAAATAGGTAAGCACAACAACAAATTACTCTTTGTTAACAGTAAAACAACAAATACATACTGAATGACATTGAAAGGAGAAGAGTGAATTGCAATTTTACCTAGTTGGTGGCAACAATTTATCATTCATTTATACCATGGGCTTGGCTAGACTTCCTTTTTTTAGGTGTAGAAGAGGGTCAATGCTTTTCTAGGGCAAAGGCAGAACCTATTTTCTCAAAAAATTGTCTTCTCACAATTATTGGGTAGGGGGCAAAAAAATATTTATGGGGGCACTTGGTCAACTTCTTGAAGAAAACTAGAAAAGAGCAAAGAATATTTTTGGCTACAATGGCATTAGAACCAGTGACTTCATAGTTATTCTTAGTCAGTTAATTTGGTCAACTTAACAACATTATTTTACATTGAATCAGCTCAATTAGCACCTACACAATATATTTAATCATTCAGATACTGTACTGTAGTTCCTGATTCCCTACTTGGGTACTCTATTGTGCAAATGAAGTGAAAACAATCCTGTTTCCTTGTTGTTATTTAGTATTTAAAAAACAATGAATATTATTAGCAAATGCTTAGAGTTGGATTGAGGAGTCAACAGCATCACTAATGTGACCTAAACAGAGCACTCCTGAAATTTATCATCTTTTTAAAGATACCTACATATCTTCACAGATGGGATTGGTGTAGAGATGCTGTATTGCCACTATTCCATACTCCAATTTTCAGGTTTGTTGAAATATGACAGATCACCTTCACTAAAGTCATCTATTAAACTTAGCACTGTTTTCTCTCAAAAAAATTCCAGAGGAAAATTGTTAGAGGGCATGATCCAGGAATCATGATATTGCCTTCATTAAAGAAGGGCTCCAATTCATCTTGACCCATTAGAATTCAACTTATTGATAAAATCCTTGATGATATATATATATATGACAAATTTAGTGATTCTTCCTGTCACATCTGTAAGTTTCCTTCTCTTACTTTGGAAAATAAGCCTTCATGCAATTTCAAAGTTTCCAAATTTCCTCGATGATCTTATAACTTACCTTCCCAGACTTTTTCCTTTTATGTTGTGGCTCCTCAATCTCATCATCATCGGAATCAGGCTGATAAAGAAAAGAAGAAAAAGCCTTAAAACACTAATCAACAGTAAGGCTGCTTAAAATTGTAAAGTAGTGCTTACCGAACTAAGGTGGGGATGGGGTGGATGGTGGTGAGTTGGAGGAGGAAAGGGGTGGGAGGAGTAGTGTTCATTGGAACATAGCTAAGGATGAATTATCCTTTCCGAGTTCCTGACATTTTAAACTAACCAAGCCAGAATACTGAAGTTCATGTTCCCAATGCTTGTCATAAAAAATGCAATGGAAAGTTTTGGTTCATAATTCTTTAATGTAACTGATTCAATTTACCTCTCACTATAGAACTCATTTACCCTGTATGATTGTACAATATAGGAATCAATCATCAGTGAACTGTATACTTAGCAGCACTATGGCTATTCAAACCACAACAAACATGATAATGGTATTACATAGTTTTGTGGTCCATGAAATATATATGGATGAAAGAACTTCAGAACCTAAAGCTTCTTGCTACATATGAACACAATGACTTGCATGCTATGGAGTTTTAACTGAAGAGAAATGCAAAAGATGTGCAAACAGTTCTCACTAACATGATTTGGGAGGCATTACATATATATTCATACCTCTGGTAATGCTGGTGCTGGTATTTTAATGGCGCTTCCTTTCCTTTTTGGTGGTGGTAGTGCAAGTTTGGATTTACTGACATAATACTCTCCATCTTCCTCTGTTAAAATTAATTCAAGACAATATCATTTGCTAATGAAGTAAATAGCTCAATTACAGAATACAGTGCAACCTAATTGCAATGTGTACAAATATAAAGGTAGTACTGTGCACCACAGGATAGATCCAAAATTAACCCATGGCCTACTTAGATTTGCATACAATAATGTGTTATAACCAACCAATATCATGTAACAAAGTAAGTAGGTGTATATATTTAGAGTAGGTGTATCTATTTCGAGTAGGCCTAGATATTAACTGTAGGATGGTAAGTTACATTAATTTTGAAGAGCTATGTGAAGAAATATTCTTTTCAAGGTCCAAGGTAATGGTGATCTCTTTTGATTTGCACACCTTGGCTTGGATTTATTATTCAAGTATGTGATTTCACGGATCTCTTGATCAGAATTGGATTTACACTTAACATTTTGCGTCAAAATAGTCGAGGCGAGAAAAACTTCCCTAACTTTGCTCATACATTAAATTTAGGGAGCATTTGCAGAATAGCCCACAACTCTCACACAGAGGGCTTTTTGAGAACAAAAATAAATTGTTTACTTTATGGTCTTCTGGTCATAATCTATGACTTGAGACTCAAAAAGTTGCAGTGTATTTTGCAACTAAGCAAAAGTTAGACATTAAATATAATTCTGGTAAATGAATGAAATCATTTATAAAGGTGATGTTTCCTTCCCTTCACTGTATAAATATCAGCTTTTTTCATTGATGCTGATTGGATTAAACCAGCATTTGAAGAGAAGAAGTAGTTACAATGTGTCATATTCAAACATGGTGGTTGCAGTGTAAACAGTACACCTCCATATTTTGTATTTACCACACTAGGCCCGACTTAACACATTAAAAAGTCTATGAAAATTAGAATATAGGTCTTAAACTATATGTCATGCATGTTACTGAATAAATTCTTTCTAACAGTCTTGACTAACTAGGCCTCAGGCTATTAATCAGTTCAAGTCCAACTGCCATGAATGTATGTTTCGCAGAAGTAGTCCCTACAATTTACGTGTTGTAATATCATTATCAGTTAAAATAAAATGTTCATATCAAAGACAAAACAGATAAACAACCATATCGAAAGGGGGAAACTTAAAAGGCTGACCTTGGGATATCGACCTGGGTGTTGTAGGTAACACAATCGACTCGGTTTCTTTGGAATCGGTGCCAGCTCCCAAATATTGGTTTTTCAGTTTATGATGACGGTCCTTTGTAGCTGCGTTGGGATTGACTCCAACAGTAGGCTTGGTTGAAACTATACTTGCTTGCAATTTATTCTCAGATGGTTCTTCGTCATCACTCTCCTCACTACTGCTGTCATAACTCACCAAACCTAAAGACATTTTATTTTATGGTTACTTGAGACTATTGAAATTAGGATAGGCTGATGTAAGCTGCATTAACCTAACTCAGATTCGACATTCAATTTCCATTGGCTTCAACAACACTGCAGTCTATGTATAGGCCGGCTACGTACTGTACGTTCAGTTTGCATGAATTACTTTAGGAGAGGCGCTTGACGGCTGAGTGGTAGGGAAGTTCCCTTGCAAATGATTATAGCAATATTCATGGCATCGAAATTTCCTTGCTTTATATCGGATAAATGAATGAGACAATCGCTTATAGGGTACATTATAACGGTCAACAATGAAAATGGTAACATGGAGACAATTCAATTGATACACGATATTTGACAGAACAAATCATTCTCAATCGATCTGGAACTTTGAATTATAATCTGAATTAACTAATCATATGCATCGTATCTAGAATCGTATCTATCGTTTTGCTTATGCATCCACTAGAAATTGTTGGGGAGCGACATCATACTTTTGCACCTAGTGTCCTAGTTTTAACAGTATGAGGGTGCACTTACCCCCCCCCCCGCCTCATAGGATCGCGTAAGGGGATAGCCAGACCTTATTGTAGGGGCCAATGCATTTCCAGGGGGTAGGTATTACCAGTCTTCTAAGGGGAAAAATATCTGTCATTTGTTTGTGGGGGATTACAGATATTTAGGGACCCCTCCTTAATAAAATTCTTGATTTGCCTCTGGCACTCTTGTATAGGTACAGGCCTCTACCTAAGTCAGTCGGAGGAAATTTTGAATTTGGGCCCAACCGTTGAAATAGTGGGTGGGGGTTAAAGCCCTGTCCCAGGGGCCAATTTGGTGATCCTGGGAAATATGGGTTATTCAAAAAATGAATCCAGTGACATAATTGATCAGGGCCTTAGACTGCGGTGTGTGTGTGGGGGGGGGGTACGCTTGTTTTGGTTTCACGACTTTTGTTCAAATAACAATAAGCGTAGAGGACTCCTAAAGATTTAACCTGCGTGAACAGTTTAGTCGTGAAATCTAAAACCATACGTTCATTAATATATTGATTACGTCTGGATGTTTCAAGTAGACCTTTCAGTTCACTTTTAGCCTCTACATTAGTGGTACTGTGACTATACGTATATACATATGCCTTTTTAACATACTGACCGTACTACAGCCCCCCCCCCCCCTCAGTCCCCTACACAGCCCACCCACCCAGCTCATCCCTCCCATCCGGTGGTACCCACTCTGGCATGTGAAATAATAATACCCCAAACCTAAAAATTAATTTAATTACACCTAGATTCCCGATATGGCTTCCCCTCGACATATGTAGGCTACAGCTACCATCAGAATGCACGAGCCTGCTTTCTTATCTTCAATTACCTGTGTAAAACAATGAATAAAGCAGAGGTTATATAGTAACGTAAAATCCTATTTTCCCTACAAAATGACTTTACAGATTTAAGTGTAAACTTCTAAACAGTGAGATCTCAAAATAATGTTTAGAAGCAACTTACGAGGCCCTGGGAAGTTCCATTTCCGGCAACCTGGGAGGCATTTCCACCCTTGCAACCGATGGTGACACTCCGCTTAGATAGTGTCGTGACGATCCCTTTTGGAAATTGGCCCACCCACTAAAAATTTCTTTCAAAAGGCCCCTGTATTTACGAACACCAAAACATCGTTATGTAACATGTGAATGATAGCCGTACATCGATATTCCTTAATCGCCCCCTAGATATTTTACCAGGTTACGGCCCTGCAATGTCTCAAGAGCCCCGACTAGGGCTCGAAGGTACTTTATTCTCATGATTCCATCATTTAATGGAAAACGATAACCATGTCTGATAAAACTTGAATTACTCTTCCGAACTTCATAGACCAGTAACATCCTGCTAAGTGAGGAGGGAGAATATTAATCAATGGAATATGGCTGATTTATTACATAAGATAGGTTTAGTATTTTACACTATACAAACGAGAAGCTAGAAGACTGCAAACGTGAGGCTTAGTTCCTTCTAATGATTTTTCACAAACTTTATGCAAATTAAAATTAGCCAATCGATACGTAATATCGGTAACCTTCTCCACCCACCTCTCTCTCTATACATATGACCCCCCACTAGGCCTGACGATAAGGGGATCAAGGGGCTACAGCGCCGGGCCCACGGGTCAATAGTGGTCCGGCAAACTTGGAAAAAGGAAAAGGATAGGAAAATTGCGTTCTCAATTAATGATATACTTGCAACGAAACAAGACGAGTTACAAAGGTGACCTGCTGACGTAATTGTCCCAGGGGCCCGACCAGCTTCTCGGCGCATCTGCACCCCACCGGCCTCAGCTCAGATTGTATTCTTATTACTACACGCTGCTTGTAAATCAAACCGAATTAACCGTATTTCCTTAAGACAATCCAGCATAAAAAAACGTGTTTCAGTTATAACGTTACGATAAAGAAATTTGTAGACAGGGTAACGTTTTGTATTAGTTTACATCTTTCGAATACAACCCATTGTCTAAATTTGACATTGAAAACATTGTGAAATAACGCCACCAATACACTTTATATGTGTCGCATAAGTGTCGCAAATGTTGTGCATTATTTCGATCATAAGTGAGACATTTGCTGAGAAAGTTGCACAACCACTCCCAAAACATGCTGACTCACCTTCCATTAAAGTAATAAATGTAATTTTAGGTAATCATGGTTTTAGCTGGTGGGCTGCATTCTTCCTGTGTGCCACACTTTGTCCACCTAAATCATTCAGAAAAATAAATCCGAGCTCCCATCTACTAAGCTTTACATAAAGTTTGTCTTATTTTCTGCAAGCATCCATCATATGCAGTAAAATTAATCTGAATTTCCTTTCTTCTGTATATACAGAGAAACTATCAGGGCCGTAGCTACGGGGCGGGGTGTCAAGATGCATGTGCCCCCCCCCCAATTGTCACAGGCCACCCCCTGAGTGGATCGAAAAAATGAATGAAAAAGACTTACGTTATATAGAAAAGGCAAGGCAACGATAGAAATTAGGAGGGAATTTTAATATAATGGATAACTTTGCAATGTAAAATGAAGTAAAACTTTTGCTAAAATGTCGTAAAAAGTGTTATTTTACGGCGCGCTTCGATTGCACTCTTGGTAGACATTTGCCTTATTATTACTTCTTGTTGGACATCTTGAGTGGAATTATTGTTCCAAAGCTCCATGCAACCCATACCATCATCCATCCTCCCCACTGCAAGCAAGAGTTATTATATAAAAAAATGCTATTATATTGCTATTATCAAAATAAAAATGGGCAACTTGTTATTTTTGTGGTCTGTTTAGTGCACATCCAATGCCATTTGAACGTAGTTAAATGCTTCATTCTAATGCCCATAATTTATTAAATAAACCAGAGCTTCAGGGGCTATGTCCTCCTTCCCCACTGGAGCGTTACCCTGGACCCCACGCCTTGGAGGGAGTGCTTCGCCTTCTGCGCCGTTGGGTCGTTCCAACTTGAAGCCCACGTGTGCTTCCCCCAACCCCCCACCCCACCCCGCCCCCCAAAAAAGTGGAAAAGAAGGAAATTCTAGCTACGCCCCTGGAAAATGCATGCTCAACTGTAATCAATACTATAAGTTTCGTCATTATATGCTCATTAATTAACCTTCACGGGGTTGTAACCAGGGGTTCTTTGTTTTAACTGCGGCTGCGTGGTGTTATGGATGATTGCGACACGATTTTCATAATAACACAGATTCAGATTTTTCCTGCTGAGTACTTCACCTAGTTGTTTCGAGCTTCATTGTAGTGGTACGGTATGCCGACGTACGTATAACTATACCTTTGTACATCATCCGTGACAACAGATGAGACGACATTTGATTCTTGTGGCACGGTAGGCGTTAAAATTGGGATAATAAGTTCACTTGATGCTTTATATTGTTAATACTGTCCTAAATATTCAGATATTTAGTAATAACATACAAGGGACACTGCAGTTACTGCTACAACATGAAAAGTTACTCGTTCGGGATTTTACTTCGCAGGACTAAGTTATGCTAGGTCGTTACGTATTCATTTCACAGGCCTAGGGCCTACGCCTTACGCCTTGTACTAGTTAGGACAAACTTTAGGCCTAGTAATTTAATTAGCCTCGACAGCACAGCTTAGGCCGAGGCCAATAAACATAGACTTACTCCTTTGTCTTTATTATAGCGTATATAGGCTAATGTTGTCGAACCAGTGAGTTTCAAACTACCTTAGCCGACATGGACGTGATAGTTGCAAATGATGAAGCAGGTTAAGAATGCTAGACCCTACATTACATAAGTTCTCAAGTCAAAGATCAAGCACTTCTCTCCATCAATAGGCTAGGGCCTATGAAGGCCCTAGCCATTGCTATGCGCAGAGTAGGTGTCAGTCATAAGATATGGGACAATGCATTATCATGTAACCAGTGATCACCCCTTTTGGACCACCGAGGTGCGAGTCCAAAAGTGTAGGCCCCTATGTATAGCAAAGTACTGTTAACCTTGCTAATAGCACTAGGCCCTAGATAATTTGACAAGTATTGGAGCACCTACCCGTTCTTTACTCCCAGATAGAAAATGTCAGTTTGGGAGGTTATGAATATGTGTAAATGAATATCGGTTTATTTCATGGTTAATTCCAATGCAAAATTTGTTTCATTACAAGTTGACTTTTTCAACAATACTGCCAGCCAATTTAAGATTAGACTATAAAACTACATGTAATGGTATGTGCCAATAGATCATTTTTTGACTAATGGGTCATTTATTTGTTGATTCACCTGGTTTGTACCAAATGTTAACTTACAAAGAGGAAATAACCTGAATTTAAAAAGTTTGCGATTCTCATCTATGGCACTTTTGTACTGTTCTCAATAGTGGCGCAATACACTCTCCAAACAGTTTCATTATCTAACTCTGCGATCGGCATTATGATCTGTACTAGCCAGCTGACTGCCCTTATTGACACCAACTGAAAATCATTTTCCATTTTGTTGTGCATTGTCCATTTCATAGGAAGGAAATAATATCTGTTGGTATAAATTTTTAGTTTAAAAATTTATTAAAAGTTTAGTCAATATTGTGCTTCTTGTCATATAGACAGTATTGGATTCAGCCCTATTTTGGATGCAAAATTTAGGTATCAAATAGGTATGTGTACCTTGAAAGACTGGTAGTCTTCCATCGCCAAACATCATCTGTTGAAGAAATCTAACTTTGGCACTTTTTTAACTGGGCTCTCCAGCAGCTCTATAGAGGGCACTGCCATATTAATTCTAACATACTCAATCTACTGTTTACAGATCTCTGAGTCAAATTAACATGATTGTTTTATGGAGCTCACAAGCATGCAAATACGCCGGTCACTGGATAAAGCTTGCACGCTGACACAGTGGGTGATGGACAAGTTCATGGTCCCACTTGTGCAACGATAAACATGCTTTAGAAAGCGAAAGTTAATGTGCTTAACATAGTCTGCTTTACTTGTAAATTTGAAAAAAACTAGGTTTAAAAGATCTCTTCATCAAATAGTTATGAGTAAATTGTATATATGTGATCAACTCATGGTAAGCACTGTTCTGATGAATAAACAGAAACTGCAATTTGTCTCAATTTGTTTCACTATGATCTAGAGAGGACTGGTATAACAGAGCCCTCTGTTGGTTTTGGGCATGGATGGAGAGCCCCATTAGTCCAAGTCAGTCCAGCATCCTATGTTCACATTGCACAGTTGGGATAATACTAATGTGTGACCTGACCGATCATCATAGCAACCCTCATTCCGTTTTCCAGGGTCCGCATAACACTGTATTACTGTACATAGTACATACATCTACAATATGCTTTTCAGGTTTAGCTGATATTGGAAAAAGCAGAATCGCATGTTTTATGGTGGATAGAATTAGAACAAAAAACGATCGAAAACGCTGTTCATATTTTCCTGTGATGCTACTTAACTTGAACATTTCCAATCTAGACAAGTAACCACAGTATACTGAAACCAATCCATTGTAGAAACAGCACTGTTCAACAGGGCCAAAGTTGTTTGTGTACAGGCCTGCATACAATGGTAACATCTTGCCAAAAAACCTTGACAATTTTTCTTTCACCTATGAAGCTAACCTATTGTGGGGGTACTAACTACCTACAATGACCAACTTGTTGTCAGAAATTCAATTCGTATGAGCATTAGGTCAGTAGTGCATTTACAGTTCTTGTTTACCCACCATTTTCTCTTTAATGCAGAGTTCTTTAGAAGTGTCTCACATTTCAAGCAATTACGGTGAGGTGTATCCTGGGAAGTTCAGTCATTACATGAAAAGGCCAAGCCAAAGATTCTGTGATGGAACCAAACTAGGACTTCAGAACGGATTGTTGCACTTGGTTTCCATAGTTTATATCTGGAAAGTGGCCTTTTTTATTTGAAGAATATTTTTGAAATTTCAAAGTCACCAAAATGCCTGCAGACAGTAACTGTTGTGTGTCAAAGGTAACTCTTTTTGTTCGTTAAGTTTCTTTTAATTCAATCAATTAGCTATTGTATGTGAAGTATTCGTTATTAATAATGACTTATTGAAACAAATGTTGTTGTACTTTAGTTCATATGAGCTTTCAACTCTGCACTTTAAAATACAAAGCATTGATATATTACAGGTGCATTTGCAGCACAGAAGCACATTAATGTCATTTTGACCTTCAGGAACGTTTAGCCAGTGTGAAATGAAGAGCCCACTGTGTAATACCTTGTATATGAATACTGTGCTGGTAACATAATGAAGTACATATAGTAGTCTGTGGGTAAGTTCCAGAGGCTATCTGTCTTGCAGTGGGATATACTGTATCGGATATACTGTGGTTTAATTACCTTTGAATGGTAGTATTGCCTTTCACTTTTATAAACCAGATCTTTACGTAAAACAAATTCTGGATGATTGCTTGAATTATTTCGGGAAGAAACAGTGTATTTAAACTTGTAATTAGCATTTACTGGTCAATTATGTATCATAAAAGGTGAACATCAATTTGGATTTTATGTACTGTCCTGCAGTCCTGGAATATCTCTGAATTTGTACAAAGGCCCAGAACAATTTTAATCGTATCTGTTTGGCGACCTCCTGATCGTTTCGACAGCTTGAACATAAGCTGTCTACAACTAAATACAATTAAATTTCATCCATGACTTACAGATAAAGGCAACCCGGATCATTGAATAATGTTATACCCACATATTGACATTCATAGTATCATGTTGCACTGGGTTTTTATCTTGGACAAAATACTTGGTTCTGGATGAGAAGTTCTAAACTCTGACCAGGCTTGAAACATAGAACCACAGAAACACTGAGATACCTCCAAATACCACAACTCCCTTTAAACATACAGTGTATACTAGGAATATATCTTTGATACCAAAATGGTTGGAGAGGGAGGGAGAGGGTGAAGTCGACATCAATACCAAATGCCCAGATTTCTTCGAAAAAAATATGCTCATCGTATAGTAAAATGTCAGGTACTGTAGTGTAGTTGCCTTTATAGTTTACTATTGCAATTCCAAAAATACTATACTACCTATAAATTGAACTCTACAAATATATAAACCTACATATTACAGTAAATTACCTGTGAATTTGGTTGTATTCTTCATGTCACCCTTAATAAGGTTCCTTTCACCATGAATAGTAGGTTAATGGTCATTAATATTGCTCCCAAATATGCTAGAAAGTCAAATAATGGTCGCTGAGTGTCAAACTCGGAATGTACAGTAGCAATTTATATGCCATTCTCTAAACCAATTCCCTGTGGCAATGTATCCTGTAGTTTAACACCTTCTCCCTTTAACAAAATATTGGGCATAATTTGAAGCACTCAAAATACAATATTGATGATCTCTACATTTTATCAAATTCTAGCCAATGTAAATAATTTAATTATGTATTAATATATGTATATCTGTCTGTGTTTTATATTTTAGCTGGAATGTTGCTGCTGGAAACAACCCTTCTCCTTATGTTGTCTCCCACCATTGAAGGAATCATGCAGCACTCGCTTCATGTATATCATCTTCTTCATAATCAGTTCTGCGATATCATGCGCCCTCGTGTCCAAAACAGTGGAGGAAAGTCTTCTTCAGGTAAAATATATTTAAAAATATAAATATATGATATGGTAATTCATATAGCCCTATAAAGTTATAGACTTCTAACAAAATACCTGAAGGCTGATAGTTTTGAGCAAATAGGTTCAAAATGTACACTGATTTGTGAAACAATTTAATAATAATATGGAAATGATCCATTTTGTTAATCTGTAATTATTTTGTAGATTCTTTTAATTAATGCTGTTAGCATTTGATTGCCAATTTATGAAAATGATTATTACTTAATGTAAGATAACAATTATTGATCAAGTTAAAACACCAGGTTAGATTTTCGTTATAGCCAATACTCAAGAACAGAGAAGATACTGTACATACAGGAATGATATATCAACTGTATTGTTCTAAAACTGTGATTAATTGGATGATTGGATGCTGGGAATAACTTATCTGGTATCTCATCGCAAAATGGTTTTGCAAAATGGTTATGCAAAAGGGTTATGCAAAAGGTTATGCGGAATGGTTAAATGCAAATGGTTATGCAAAATGGTAAAAATGGCAAAATGGTTATGGCAAAATTGTTATGTAAATGGTATGCTATAAGAGTTCACAGATGTAGTTTTTGTGTACAGCATTTAAAATGAGGAAAAGGTCAGAGTCTTAGAAAATGGCTACACAAACTTTGAAAATCAATTTATTCTCAGAGATGAGGATACAATAGATACAAAAAAAAAAAAATGTAATCATTTCTCCATTGATCATATCCAATGGTCATACAGTATCTGTAATTGGAACTGGTAACAAGCCATGGGGCCTGCATAGTACAATTCTATCTAGTAAGTTACACATTGTTCAACATTTCCACAAAAACAGTGCCAAATTTCCTGCCTATAAATCTACCCCTGGGAACAGTCAGCTCAAATTACTGTTAGTGTGTGTAAACTGACTTCTGTGAATCCTTCAATCACTGCATTGTTTGACTTAATGGGATCTTCCTGTAGAACAATAACTACAAAACTTAAACCAGAAGTAACTTAGAAGGATCGTACTGTTTCCACATCAAAGGTAGTTCTATTGACAACCATATGTAGTTTAGATAGTGAATTGTATATATGCATGGCATTTTGTCCTACATTCCTAGGTACCTATGAATCCATGCCCACACAATATCAAAAGTTGTATAAATGATAAAATTGGTCCTTATGTCAAGGTTACGGGAAATGTATACAGCTGCAGTACATGCTGCCAGCAGTTCAAAGTAATGTAAATGGCACCAGTCGGGACAATGTTTCTATACACAGTACTGTCATGTCCTGCCTCTGAGCACTCCTATTGTCAGTACGAGCAGTATGAATATCATGCTTCTATCAGATCAAGGTTAGGAACTGTTTGTACTGTCAATACAGCATGATATGGGAGGACAATTTAGAGAGGTATTAGCATTAGGAAATTGTTCCAACTGGCTGTAAATGGAGGTCTATACATGTATGATTAGTCATATTCATGCCCACAGTTTCAAGGTGTGGATTGTATTTAAATCTCAGTGTCAATGGTACCTACAGTCATGATATGTATACATACTAAACAGTTCCAATGTGATATACGGATTGTAAAATTCTAAAACTCCAAGGTTACCATACCATTATACAAGACTGCAGGTTAAAAAGTCTTGTGCGTCGTATTTGTTCTGCAGTCAAATGTCGACAGTTGTAATTTAAGTAATTTGGATAGTATGAGCCTCTGATTGCTAATCAAACTGACCATACATAGAGACAGGTATGCCATGACTTGCTCTATAATCTCGGGAAAACTTATGCCATAACTGTCTTCAGTATTTATCCTCACAAGTAGCACCTCGAAAGTATCAAAGTGATTCGAAGGACATTCTCTGGAGTTTTTTCCAATCCTTGAACGTAATCCCTGCTTTTCATTTGAGATGGGTCAATTTTCTATCATATTTAGTAGCAACACTGAACTATTTTCAAATAAGCAGTTTTTCCTCATGTCAGATGTATCCTGGGTATGGTTGTTGCTGCCACACACACAAAGAATGATTTATTTTCCCCCTCGAAATTACCAAAACCTTTCAAACTTACTACAAAAACCTACTACAAAAAAGAATCAACATTTTTCGGAAGTGTTAGTTGCAAAAGTCTCACTCACGGTATGAAGAGCATGTTGTTATAATAATAACATTTGCTTTTTATATAGCGCTTTATACCAGCGATAGGTCTCAAAGCACTTTACAGACGCTTTACAGAGACGATCCCTCCAGTCGACAGCAGTTATATACTGCGCCCAATGACAAGTTACCTCACAGGCACCCATTAAGCCCCTGGGTGGAGAGAGGCGAGTGAGATAAGGCATCTTGCCCAAGGACACAACGTAATGAACTAGGCAGGAATCAAACCAGCAATCCTTGGATCACGAGTCCGACGCCTTAGCCAATTGGCCACCACGGTCTCACCTAAGGTTGTTAGTCGACTGATCATCGGTTACATTATTCAAGGTTATGTTAAATGCATACTGCAGATGTCAAGGCTTGTCTGAATAACAGTTTGTAAATAGTGCATTTAGGTTTTGTAGGGTTTATTAGTACTTAGACAAAAAGTAAGCAGTCAGAAACCACACAACCAAAGTGAATTGAAGAAAATATCAAGTCAAAATTTTATTTGAAACCATATACATCTTTTCCAATAGAATACTGAGATAGACCATTTAAATGTCCCGTCTGAGTAAAGAATGTCTTCCAGATGTTTAGTTACTGTTGTCTGCTACAAACTCTACACAACTAGCACTAATCTCATGATAATCTGTCATTAGAAACGCTGGAATATAAAGTCAGTACAAATCACCAAAGCCATGAAAAATATTGATATTTAACTGATTGCAAATTTAAATTGCCCTACTGTACTACTATGTTAAAGCCTTGGCAAACTTGGTGTCCATTTTGAGCATAATAGAAATTTACAAGAGCGGGTAGAATAATCCATTGTGTTCCAACAATATGCCCTTTATACAGTGATCTAACATCTAACATCATTATGTAAAACAAGGGGGGGGGGGAGGGAGGGAAAATGAGGAGGAAGTTAAAAGATATCCATTCATGCATGAATTGTCTATGACTCACTATTTTCCATTTACCAACAGTCATGTGTCAACATTGTCTGTTTATAATACTCAATTATGATTACTGTAGACTCAAACCTACAGCTGCACTCTTGAGGCAATTGTTATTGACAAAGATTGTGCAAGGCATTGTACAACACAATAGGTGTACTATACATTGTAGAGCTCTACACAAGGAACTAGGGAAGCAACTTAAAGAGCCCAATAATACATGCGAACAATGTTGTTGGATATATGGGAAAAGCCCACTTCACCTCTTGGTGTGTAGTTTAGATACATTTGTCATGCTATATATTGTATAAATACTGTGCTGGGCAATTTTCAATGGTTGTCTGGGTCATAGGAGACAACCAAATTTCTGTTCGGAAGACCAAAATCAGCTTTGGAGGTCTTCTGATAGACTCTGTACTAGTAAATGTTTACATCAAATTCAGATTGCATTATAATTATATACCCCCAAATAGCTGAAAGGATAAATATGTATCACCCTCCCTCACTTTGGAGATGATGAAATAAATCAATAGTAGTGGTAGGCTTATGATCCACCTGAAGAGGAGTTTACAGGTGTTCTGTGTTTCACCAATTTAACCTTTTTATACACATCTCTCCTATTAGTGCACATATTGGTCACTCTTTGTTATTTTGCTACATTTTTTTTGACATCGGCTGTGCGGACAACCAAAAGGGTACCTGTACCAGGTTGTCCAAGGGACAACCAGAAAAAAGTCCTTAAACTGTTTCCCTTGACCTTGAAATATCCTTAATATTCCATCTCCACACATTTGTCAAAGAAATCCACAAGAGGTACAATTAGTCTGTATGTCTCTCTCCTTAGTAAAGTGCTACTGTAAAGTCTTTAAGCTATTCACACCATATTTCAATAAAGACATGTTGTTGAACATAAAATATGAGGGACAAAAAGTGTTTAAAAGTAGCACGGGTGAACACATTTCTGGACCCACTTCACTATCCATGCTATGGGTGTGCAATATGGAGAGATTGTGAAAACATATGATTCAAATTCTTTCTTCATACTAGATTATTAAGAGATTCATTTTTGTTGTGTCACTGGGAGTATGTATATGCATTAGATATCTTCATCTCCCCCCCACCCCCCCCCTCCACCCACCATGTAGCCAGATCTGAATGGATATTTTGGAAAAAGTTAGAACCCAATGGTGACTAACATAAGTTGCTATAAAACTTGCCGCCTTACACTGCCCGATCACAGCCAAACTCAAATCCACCACTGTGACCTAGTTTTCGATTATTGTGAAAATGCATGGACTTGCAGCTGACCCTCCGCACGCTGATTGACTGCTGTTAACAACTGGAGTGCTCATTAAGGTCACATGCAAATTTATTAACCTGTTATTGGTAACATTTGTTGAAACTTTAGTCGTGAAGCAGTGTGCAATACCAACTGCCAGCCTGAAAAAATGCTACATGTTCAGTTTTCTCACCTGAAGTCCACAGGATTTAAAACTGGTAAAATCCTGTTTAGTTATTCAGCACATGCACACTATGCAAATATGCAGCATTTTCCGTTTAATGGTGATCAAGTTGAGTTCTGGTCATGATCAATAGGGCAGTGGGATATCCGCTCCAATGCTATTCTAGCTTATGTTGCATAATTTTCCTTTCAATTTCCTCCATGTTGTAGCTTCCCAGGTTTGGCAACTTTTGCGATTTCGTAGGAAAGGAAGGTAATTGCGAACATTTCCTTGGTCACGTGGCAGTCTACCGTATCAGCTATGCAACAGCTTTATTCTTCCTGGTCTTTGCCGTTTTAACTTTCTGGGTGAAAAAGAGCAGCACATTTCGAGGAAACCTTCAAAATGGGTAAGTTTTCCAGGAATGTTGAAGAACTAGTAATTGGCATTTTTTCACCTGTTTGTTTCCTTTTGTAACAACAATTATGATAATAAAATGAAACCTTTGTAATTAAATCTATATACTGCTTTCCATAAACTATGATCACTTTGTTTTCACTGACATATTGAATGTCAGTTTTATGAGCCAACAAATCATATCTCTATGGAATGTAAATTATATAGAATAGAATTTTGCGATTTTTTGGACCAGAAGTGTGTACAGCCTTGTGAATACATAGAAGATCTTTTCTCAAAGTTCTCGACTGGAAATACTTTTGCCAAATCTGTGCTATGAATAATAAAATATAAATTAGAATATCCAATTGGAAGAAAATCTTTGTTGTATCTGTTTAACTTATTCCTTATTTGAAATCTAAATGTGCTCTGCTCTGTTAAGATACTGTTCATTATGAATCCTATCCCAAACCTCCTCCCCCCCCAGCCCCATCCTCTGCAAATGATCCCATCCTCCCCCCAAAAAGGAGAGAAAATCATTAAAATAGTCTATCAGTTGCTGATAGGACAAGAAATGCTTGCCTGGGTCTGTACTTCCAACTACTGTACATACAGTAGTTATCTGCATTAAACTTGCAACCGCAAAGATAGCATCTCTATTGAAAAAAACGTTACAATTATTGCGTGTTGAACTTCTTCTCCTAAAGATCCATTTTACTGTATGCCTGGTTGATTTTATGGGTTAATCCTGTGAGGGTGAATAGTTTCTTTGTTCCTGCGGTAGTAGTATGTTTGACATCCTGTTTAAGTCAAACCTATGTATGGTGTGCCAATAAGAAACATCATAACGTGTGGGTGTTGTGTTTAAACTCAACAGACCGGGGTGTGATGCAGAAACTCAACATATACAGTACAGCACTAAATTGATTGTGACATTTAAGTATAGCTTAAATCTGTTACATACATGAGTATGTAATATATTGACAACCTGTTGTATTAATGACATGACACAAATATACCTAAAACCTTGAGAAAGCACTGTATGTTACTTTTCCAAATAAACATGAACTCTTTGGACACACATACAATAGCAGATGGTCTAATCAGATAGGCTACTAATTGTATAAGATAAATTGTAATGCCATTAACTGGAGAGGCTGATTACCAATTAATTTCACCTTTTGGGGAGTGATCAGATCAGGAGTGAACTAGTAGCCTTCAATGGAACATTTCTATAAATCCTGCCGTGAAGTCATTGGGATTTAATCATGTAACATAAATCCTGCCGTGAAGTCATTGGGATTTAATCATGTAACATAGAGTAATGTAATGTTGCATGCTACTTGCTCTGACTTTGTTGCTTCTCAAAGGATTCTCCAGAAATTTGAAAAAGTTTGCATACTCCTTACCTAACACCAAGATAAGGTGCCAGTGGTATTTTGTTGTGATCATGTACAAAGTGAGAAAGGTCAATGTTCTGTGGGGTCCCCAGACCCTAGCATGATATAACATGGGTAAGATATTAGCAAAACACAATAAATAGGAATTCAGAGGTAAATTGATCGAAATTGAGAAAGGTTGTATTACACATTCACCCCCTTCTTTGCTTCAGAAGGGATTACCACCCCCCCATATACCCCCGTCCCTTATCGATTATCCTAATTCCATTTGTGCAGCATGTGACTGTCTAGTATTTGTGAGTTATGAAATACCGTTCCGTTTTCTTTTTTTTGAAGGTACTGGTTTTGGAAGCTGTTGATTTTGATATGCCTTTGGAGTGCTTCATACTACATTCCAATCAGAGAGGTGGAATTCAGGATTTTACTATACGTGGGTATGACAGCAGGGGGAGCTTTCATATTCGTCCAGCTCTGGCTTTTGATCGATCTTGCTGCTTCATGGAATGAAAGATGGTTAGGTTTATGTATTATTTTTTGCTTTTGCTTCTTTGTTTATGTTTGTTTGCAACAATGGAAAAGCAAGATATTGATTTGTGTTGTGTTTATTTGTTGTTTCATTGTTAACTCAATAAATTTTCCATGTCAGATTAACAGAAATTAAAAAGGAAAAAAAAACAGAAACAAAACAAAAATATATCTCTTGGGCCTTGCTCAGTTGAAATTTCATTGGTCTTTGTTAACATATGATTGGAATCCATATCGAATAACTTTATGGAATCACTCATGAAGATATATTTTTTGAAGCAAAAAACACCAGAAAAAGTAGAGAGATAGAAACCTGTTTCATTAATGCAAATTATTTTTCAAATAAGCCTAGTTTGATTGAGGGATAAACCAGTTAGTTATCAATTATTTTCACACCTTAGCCACGATGATGCAGTGTACCAAACTTAATACAAAATACATCTTTAAAGATAATCAGGAGATATCCTCTGTGAAGATTTGTACAGTTTGTATATTTCTCGTCATTCATTATTTTTTATGTTTCCTCAGTGTGAGTGAGGTCAAGTCATGTCTTTGTTATCTCTACTTGTGACACTTCACAGAAATCCGTTGCCATGTCATTATTGCTTCCGGCTTCATAGTAACTGTGGCACTGGTATTTCAAATTCTTAGGAAGTTATGAATGTCTAAATCATTCTCAACGAAGCGTCATCCACCCCCCCCACCCACATCTATGGGAATTCGGTCACGGTCTTGTCTCTGTTGTATATTGCTACGTAAATTGTTGTGTACAGTGTATCATGGAATTCTGTCTTTATGTCAGTATTGTTTCTGGTTTATAGTAATTGTTGCAATGTTTCAGGAAGTAAAAAAATTATGGCACAAGTCCTTGTCAGAGAAGTTTATGTCCATTGATAACGTTATATTTTCAAATGTTACTGATGAATTAGAAATTATTGTTATCTTTATTGCTTTATTAAGTATTCTGCTTTCATCGTGGAAAGTGGAAAGTGAGTTTTGCTGTTATATATTTATCACCTAGTAAGACAAGTTCTATATACAGTTATGAATTTTCAAGGCTGCAAGTTTCGTTTCCAATATAACACCCACTGCCTAGTTACATCTCAAAAACTCATGATTATCTTGTCACATAAGTGTCAGAGCAAATATGTTACAATGGTAAATGTGTTAATCAAATAAAGAAGGTGTGGCACTTTCTAAAACAATGTGAATGCTTGTGGTTAATCTACAATACTAACATAGCAAATGTACTACATAAGGGTAAGCCTCAGGAATTCAGCAGATTTGCAGTATCAATCCAGCTGGATACCGGATGTGCTGGATTTGGAAATTAACATATTCTAACATTTAAATTAAGAGTGGAAGAGTTGGGAGGGAGGCAGGAGGGGTGTGAGATGCACAGTACATGAAAAAGCAGTACAGTAGATACTCTTTCCTTTTTGTTCATGATTTGCAGATCGGGTGATGTTTCATAAGGCATTTTATAAAAAAAAAATGTAAATTTTAAGAAAAACAGTTTAAGGTTTAGTACTTCAAAGAACTTACTCATTTTCTGCAACAAGTGCTTTAAATATTCCTTTACGGGAAACAAAAAACCAACCCATCTTCCTTTGTCTGTATGATAGAGAACATTTTGATCAAGAACTCCCCCGAATATCCAAGGAAAAGTTTGCTCCATTTGGGAGTCATCTGAATACACATCAAAGGGCTACCTTGTTTGATTTCCCGAAAGGCAAAACTATAGAGTCACTCTTATCGACCTTGCTAAGTAGTGAAAGAGACCGCAGATTGTGTTGTCGGCAAGGACCATAAGGCGGATTGCAAAGTCGGTAATTACCATTACTATTCCAGACTAGTTATTAACGATGTACGTAGCAGTTAAGAATTTCATTAAATTTTTTAAAATTTTCATTTTTTGACAGGTCAGAGAAGATAGAGAGTGGCGGTTCAAAGTGCTGGTATATCGGTGAGTTTTTTTAAGGTTTTTTCAGGATTTTGTTGCAGATGAAAAAGACCTGGTTGCAAATTTTATTTCTTAGACTTTTTTGAGTTTGTTACACTTAGTGTTTGCTTGAGTTTGAATAACATCATTGACAGTAGTGTTTTACAACAAACTTAGTAGAACTACATTGAATCATTAATTATTTACTTTAAGGGTACATTCAGACAGAATTTTAGCCTTGATATGATGTAATCCAAGAAGGTAGAAGTGCCGAGTCCATGTTTGAGTCCAGTCCGTGGTGTTCCGGTCAGACGAAAGTGGAAATTGTCAATGTGAAGATTTGACATATTTAATTTATGAAGAGTAATGTTGATCTTGTTTAAAAGATCTTCAAATTTAATTAATAATCATTTCTCTAAATGATGGCATTTTTCAATCTATTGTACAATATTAATGTTGCAGTGTTTGTGTTGTTTTCTTGACAGTTATTACACTTTGTGTGTTGGTATTTTACGGAGTAACTGCCCTCTTTCTGTTCATCACCGTCGTCTGTTACGGCCTTCCCTTTGATCGATGTTATCGTAACTTAATTTATCCAATTGTGAGTGGCCTACTCTGTTTCATCATTACAATAATGGGCTTTCTACCGATCAGAACTACAGGTATGTATCATGTCATCTGAGGTATTCATCAAAAAAACAGATTATTAATTAAGAATTTATTTGCATTTCTTATAGAAATGATACAGAGTATTGCACAAAGTTGGGATTTGTTGGGATTTGGCTTTTATTATTTCCCATATAGAAACAAGCTCCATCCAGGAAGTGACCCAAAAGGGACTTTATTTTTTAATTTTTTTTATTTGTGTCCTTGCATGTCATTATTTTTTGTTTTCTTCATGCAGGTCAGGAGAAGAGAGTGCCTTTGTTGCAAGCGGCTATGGTGTCAGCCTATGTGATGTTTCTAACATGGTCAGCAATGGTTATCAAGCCCCCAGACATAGGTAAGTATTGATGCTTTATTTGAACTGTTAAGCTTTTATCTGAACTAATGTTCACCTGTAATATTTAAAAAATAAAATAATGTAATACGAATATCGTAATTCTGTGTCATAATCTGTAATTGAGGATGAATTTCTTACTTACATGGATGCATCATTTGTAAACTGCAGTCATTTGATACTAAACTTCAGAATTCTAGTACTTTTCAACAATTTTGTATCGCCTTTGAGTTCATACCATAAATACCACTAGCCTAGTTTTTTAGTATAGTAATGATCCACACAGTGTGCAAATTCAGAGCTCCCAACTGACCCGCATTTCGCGGGTTGGACCCGCATTCTAACACCCAAACCCGCTGACCCGTGCAAGTGTCCGAAAAACCCGCATTGTAATTGTCAAGTATACATAAAAAAATTGCATCGAATTTTGACTTAGCAACCATCATTTCTTTAGCATTTAGCATAATAGAGTATAAAACCTCCTTTACAGCATCATTTGAACCTCAAATTAGCCTATATTTCTTTTCATTGGGGCGAGCAGCAAACATTTTCATGCCACGGGAAAGAATGAATTATCACCTACTATTCAATTTATTGATGTTACACACAAAAAAATTCATATTTCTCAGAAAATTTTGGGTGACAAAAGCCTTTCTAAGTGCCACCATTTTACATGTAGGCATCAGCAGGATTCCAAAAAAAATAAAAAAACCTTATACCCCTCCCCCAGGTGGCAATTCGTGGCATGGACCAGCATTTGCCTTCTCAAGACTTGGGAGCTATGCAAATTGTCATATGATGGTAGACTAGCTAATAGGCCTAAGCATAATGTTATGATTTCCCTAAATCTTGTATGTTTATCACATGTAAAGATTAAGTCAATATCACCTACCAGTAGTTACCTGTGTGATATCTCTTTATGGTCTCAAAATTGCCTCAACACTGTTAGAAAAATTTACAGAAAATTATGAATGGAAAATTATCGTCTTGTGATCTCAAAGCCCAATATCATCTTCACATCATGATTCTGGGTATATATATATATTTTTTTTAAATGGTAATGAGTTGGAAAATCCAGAATAGTGAAAAACTCCACAAGGGATTCGTATGCGGACACCCTAACAACCAACTAGGCTATGGATGCTGATCGTATGTCTAGAGGTTTTTAACCAGTAAGGAAGGTTGTCATTTCACTGTAGACCATTGCCACCTGTAACGTACAATGCTAATCCTGTTTGGTGACATATTTTTGTCTTACTCTAGAGATAATTCATGATGCTAACCAACTCAAAATCATATATACACATACATATTAAAATCTGTTGCAGTTACAGTTACAGTAATAATGTTACAGTTTTGTTTGCAAATGATATTTATGTCTGTACATATTAACGTGTTTGTGTTCTTGACTTTTGATCAGTAAACGCTGAAGTGGGTATAACTGTGAATGATACTCTGGGTACTAGTACATCAAACACATCGTATATACAGTGTCAACCGGCAAAGTCCAACTACGTCATGAGTAGTCAACAGAGCGAGCTGTCGAACGCTATACTCAGCGCTATCATTAGTCTCGCAGTCGTTCTATATTCCTGGTGAGTACTCGTTCATTTTGAGCAAAAGATTCACTTGTTCAAGGGAAGCCGTCAGTCGCAAGTTGACACAAGTTTTCATGACGATTTTATTGTAATAATGATGACTGGACAAAATTAGAGGAATGTTTAAAGGAAAAAATAAATAAAATAATAACAGAAAGTTGAGGATATAAAATTGCCTATTCGGAGCAAACGTGAACGCTTTCGATTATAGTTTCCTTTTGGGAGTAAAGTGCATCCTATGGGTAAAAATATCACCTAGGAAATAAATGATTGTGTGTTTTGGGTTTTTTGTTGTTTTGATGTATCTGTGTGTTGATCGGATATAATGTGATGACACAAATCGGACTGATCAGTTTAAGTCGATAAAAGAAAAATGATTGTGTAGTTGTACTTCTACTGAAGAAAGACACATTTATGTTTGAGCATTCATTACATAGAAGAAGGAAAAGCTAGGCTGACTTTCAAGCTTTCAGTCTGTTTTCATTTACTGTAAATCCCATCTGGTAGTCCTTGGGATAGCTCCAAATGTACAACTTTCGGTTGTCCATGGTTAAAATAAAAAATTTACTCGTCACAGACCAACAAACAATAATTTTTTAAATGTCACTCGTGAGAAGATGGAAATCGATGATGCAGCTAACCTGGATGACAAACTATTTTGTTTTTTCATTTTTTTTTCCCTTGTGAAGTGAATTCTTGTTATTCTTTTGTCTTTAATTAACTAAAGTAAAAGATTGTCCAACTCCAGATCCTTTTAAGAGATTGTATGGATTGTTTTCTAAGATGCGTTTAAGTAAAGAAAGCCGCCATGAAGTGAGAGCGTTTATTGCTATAGTTTGCTGCTTCTTGTTGTTTAACAACCAATTACCCTAAATGATGTGCTTTTGATGGTGTTAGACCTAAGCAGACTACTTGTTTATTAAAGCTTGTAATTGGCATTGGAGAGGAACCCCTGCATTATTTTTAGAAACCAAATAATAGTCACATGTAATTGGATATCCATCTATCTAACAAAGAGAGATATGTGAGGTTATGAAAATAGGACCTCTTGAACTCAGTATGTTATAAACCATGTATTTCAATACAGAGCATTTCGCACCCTAGAATGATAATGTCGTTGTTTTACAAAGCGCTAAGGTTTATTCCTAATTTCTTCCTGGCTTTTACAATTCTGGTTTATGAAGTGACATGTCTTGCCTTTTTAGGGACCTGATCTTTTATTGAAAGGGATAAAATAAAATAAAAAGTACAAATATATTCTGAACAACACTTTTGTAAATATTTTAACTGAATTTCTGGCAGATAACATCCTGGCCTAATAAACTACTTCAAGGAACCAGATGGTAACAAACCATTTAAGTCAGGGGTCGGCATGTAATTAATCTGATCGGCCAAAGTGAAACTTTGTACTGTAATTTAGCCATACTTTTCCCACCTGTTCTTTAAATGAATTAAGGTTATAAGCATACACAGTTCCTCTTCCAGATAGAATTATCCTGACACATTTGTGACCTGTGTATAAGTAAGGACTAAAATTAGGAAGTCAAAATGTAAGAAAGTTATTAAGTAAATAACCAAAAAGGAATGATTTTGTATATTCTTACATATATATTTATACATATTTCCCAGTGTGAGAATATCATCGGATGATAATGTCAACAAGAGGCTCAGTCGTATAATTCCTCAAGATGAGAAAACTGTAAATAATCATTTTATTGATAATTTTTTTTTGCATATATAATCTATAATAGCAATGCGTCAATGTGTCTTTGCAGCTTTTGCCTGGTAGTGAAGTTTTCTTGTTTTATTTCATTTCTGTTTATAATGTTGCCTTCATCTTAATCTTGCTCTTCAAAATATTTCCTGCAATTTTTAGCTTTCCCTGCTTTTTACCCTCTCCCTCCTGGAAGCAAATAACATTGACTTTGGTCCTGTTTGAAGGTCTTACACTTCAACATGCCATCAAATTTGTAACATATGAAAATAAACCACAAGCATGTGGAGGACCTGTTTTTGCTTGTATTGAAGAAAACAGGGTCTTTTCATGTTAGATAGCTGTGGTACATTGTTATGTTTACTATTAATGGCAAGTAACAACACATTTCAGTGGAAGGCGACCTACATGTTGTAATAAAAATATCTGCAAGTCTTAGTTGTCAATAATAGTTGTCAAGTTGTAATAAATGTACATTGTTACCCTCGTCCTGTAGCAATGAGGAAGTAATTCCCTGTTTCTATCTCTACAGGTGTATTTTGATCAATAATTGACATTTATTTGCATTTCATATGCGTTCCTCAAATTGAACATAAGAGGCTGTCATGAAAACCTTCTGTTTTTGCCTCTTTTAGCGGTACTTATTTCTGCCTGAATTTAGTTTCTGTTTTGTTGATGTTTTATTGGTTTTGTACATATGTTGATACATTATCAGACATCACTGGCAATCGATTGCCACTTGCAAGTATTGAAACAGTATCCAACACTAAATTTAATCTATGCTCAGCTTTAGACTGCAAAAAATGAATTAATTACTTATTACAACTTATTTAAAAGTTATAGTGCCTAATGTTTCGGTCCTAGCAGGATCTTCTTCAGAGGCTTAACTGAATAAACCAAAACAAAGTACGCAGATGGAAATAGAGTTAAATTGGACAAATGAGCAATGAATAGAGCAAAACATAGGAACGGTGAGGTTGAAGGAGAAAATGATGAGAGGATTAAGGACTGTGGAGATAAACTCTGAGAGGGGTAACAATGGGATTAAGGGCTGTGGAGATAAACTCTGAGGCTTTTTGTAGTGGATAAGCAGTTTACTAACAGTTCTTTTTTCTGTTTTACTTACAACTAAATGTTATTAATAATGCTATGGCTAAAAAGAAAGTAACTATGCATGGTGGTCTTTCTGCAATTAAACTGTCAAACAGCATTTTATGCATGTTTCATGCAAATCCCAAGTTTGGAATCCTGTAAGTGTATCACCAGTAAAAAACAGTCTTCATTGCTGTCATATGAAGGTAAAAAATATTGGACTTGTTGGTCACTTTCGATACGTGTAAATTGAAGTTATTTACAATTTATGCAACATAAAACTAATCATGTTTGACTTTCAAAGGTGGTATATATATTGTTTATCATATTTCACAACAATATCCACAATAACACCATACTGGTCGGTGTAGAAATGTTGCACGATGTTATTTTAAATACCAGCAAATACCCTGAGCCGCAAGCTACTTAGTTTCAGGATTGAATTATATGCTACCAGCAAGTTATTGCTCTCAGTATACAAAGGAAACCTGTAACTACCATCAACTTTGTCAAACTACATTTTTGCTTAAATCTTACTTCAGTAAACATACAGTGCTATCACATTGAGAAATGTCAATCCGTTTGGAAAGGCTGATGCTTGGTGTATGGCAAGTCATGGAGATTATGTGAACTAGGGGATGGGGGATGGGGGGGGGGCAGTGGGAGGTTAACCACCAGCTGGTTAATTTTTGAGTGACATCTAACAGGGATCATCTTCATTCCAGAGATACCATTATCCTTCATTTATGACAAGGACTTTAAAGTTTCAAATAAAGGACATTTTTTCTTTAAATTTGGAGAGGAGGGAGGGCACATCACATGCTTTTGTCTTTTGTATTTTCCCCTTTCTTTATCATGGAAAAAAAAATTCTTTAGCAAGCCACCTTTGAATCATGAATATTTTATAAAATTGATGAAAGTTTTATGTTTGCTTGCTACCCAAATTTTATCCCCCCCCCTCCCCAGCAAGGTAGGAGGATGAGGGGCTTCTGTTTGCATTCTGTCACAATTTTAATGGGAAACAGCTAAGAAATTTATGGCTAGTATGTACCAGTGACCTCTGAAATGCAAGCCCAGTGCTCTACTGACTTATCTATCCAGCACTTAGTTGATGGTGATCAATATTTAGTTGTTCTTTCCTGGGTGAACCAGACAGAATCCTCAGTACCTTGCATAATGTGTAACCAGGAATCTTACCCCAGTTTAATTTGATACAATTTTTTACTACAACTTAAAAGTAAGATGTACTAGTCTAACCCAGGGATTCCCTAACTGGGGTGCATGAGCCCCCAGGGGCTGCGTGAGTCCATCCCAGGGGGTTCATGAGACGTTTCTGAAAGTCAAAACTAGAGTACAAAACTAAACTCTGATATATCATATAATTTAGTAATGTACAAAAGATGTACCTATCGACAAACTCTTTTCGTGTTCCATACGCATATGTTGCCATAGTAGTACCGTGCATGTGATAAATAACTGAATGATGAAACAGACACAGGCTGTTATGCGTATTATAGTATAATAATGACTCAGATCGTGTCTCGGAAAGTTGGGGGTTCGTGGACAACTCTGACATCCACAGAGGGTTTGTGGGGGAAAATAGTTAGGGAAACCCTGGTCTAACCGTTTCTGACAAGAAAGAAGGTGAAGTTATCTTGAAATAAGAAAACAAACACAATTTCAAAGAAAAATCACTTACATAGCAGACATAGTTTTCAAATGTATTTAATTCTTAAGAAATGTATCTCCATCTTTAGTTGTATACTTTGTTTATTATTCTGGAAGTCATATATCACCTACTTTGAAAAGCTATAGTTATTTACCTTTATCATTGCTGCAACTCAATATGTCAGTTTTCTTGGTTAACTTTATATCTTACTTCATACCTTTCTTACAATGGTAAAGTTCCTAATTTGCAAACTGGCTTTTACTCATGTGGCTCTGCTCTTCTACGCTTGCATTACGTATCCTTGCTCTTTACTATCTCTCTCTTCTCTGCATGTTAGCATTCAGTCCTCTAATACCGTATCTTTGGGGGAAATGGAAGATAGTTCTTTACCTCATATCAAGGTCACTGTAAGTATAATCATTACCTGCAGCCACACAGTGGTGTAACCAGCTGGGAAGGAGATGAGGTGGAGGTTGGGGGGGTGGGGAAGGGGGTAGTCTTGGTCCCATTCCCTTCTCTCAAACCTTCACACTTCCCTATGGTTACACCATGCATTGCTAACGCATATTTAAAAAAAAAATTAAATTTCCACTCGGCTTTTAATAGTGCATTCATGCTAAGAAATATTGTAATTGGAAAGTTATTAACACTATAAATGTATGTTGTGCAATTAGGGAAGTAGCTAAGGAAGTAGCTACTGAGGAGTAATTAAGAGAAATGAAGAATTGAGTGAATTATAATGGACAGGTCTGCTAAATATCAAATCTTCTATAGATGTACCAAATATGCTCCAAATTTACAAAGGGTCTCATTTATCTATGTATTTTGTGATTCTTTCCAATGCTTTTTAGCTTTAGGGAAACTTCTGTAGTTGATTCTTTTTACTCTCTAAAATGAAATTATTGTTTTGGAAAGTCTTTATTCATAATCTTGCAAAAGTTTTTGCATGGCTGATCGTTAAACCTGTCAGGTTATAAGTTATTGGTCCTCGTTCATAATGAAATCATTTAAACCAAAAAAGGTTCCTCTGAAACACAGTTTTGCAAACTTCTCTTTTATTAAAATGAAACATTGAAGATTATTCACTACCTAGATATGATTATCCTTATGCCTGTCAATTACATTAAATGTTTTTACAGTAAAAACAAATATATAAAAGGACCTAGTTTTCAGGTATTGGTGCTATTGAGTTGACCAGTTGGTTATCTACTTGGTCAGACCCGATGCAGTTGTTTTCATACTGTATGTGAAAGAGGCCAGAAACATTCAATGATGATCTGTACACACTGTTAATCAAAATATAATATTGGAAAAAGAGAAAAGACATTTTTAATTTACTTACATAGTTACATAATTACAAAGGAAAATACCATATTAAGCAGCTTAAAAGATACAAAATATGGGCAAATCGAAATCACTTTCTGACAGTAAACTCAAACTCACCAAACCTCAATCTGACTCTTCATTTGTTAAAGTTGACGGAAAGCCCTGTTTTGGTTACTTTAATATTAACCTTGAGGTTATCAAAGCAGTTCTCAAATCTACCAAATCACTCATTGAAAACTATTTTAGAGATAATTTTTTTCAGATATGACTTTTTTTTTATATGGAGTTTCATATGTTCCATTATGATACCATGCTTGTATTTCTACTTGGGTGACATTAACCTGCAACTTCAACGTAGAGCTGTAATCATGAAACACAGTTAGAACTGAGTGCATCTCAAAGCACATATCTTCATTACTGTAATACCTAATTAGTCTTTAATGTTTATATATATATGGTAATTAGTGACGCTCAATTAATATTGTCTTTGTCTTCAGAGATCGAGTATTTGGTGCTGCTGTTTGGATTCTCCAGCAAGAACACCAGGTAATTTATAATTTCCCTTAAAGGCATTGAACCACGTGCCGCGCTCTGAAAAAGTTAACTTTCCATTGCTTGCAAATGATGTTTTCTTTGTGTCGCTACAAAATGCAGACAGTAATGAAACGTGACACCTTGTTATATTTTATCTAGACCTGAGATGTCCATCGCTGCTATGTACACTGTGTTGTGGGTATTGACCGTAGCTGTATGTATTGACTGTACACTAGTGTCTAATTACCGACGGTAGCAAGCTGTGTGTGTTTTTTCTGGGATAGATGGTGGTGTCTAACACTTCTGTTACACCTCATTCGAAACTAGGTCAGATTACCGTCATGAGACGTTTCTTTGTGCGCGAGTCTTCACACCCTTTAAATCAGTTGGTTTGGCTTGCAGGATCAAATTTTCTCATCTCAAAGATCCTAGAACATTTATATAATTTATCAGTTTCCATTAGCTTTTGTATCGCTCACTTTCAGAGTAAACCATTTTCAGAGTAAATGTTTTTTTTTTAAAGAAAATGTGTTGATATTTAAAATAAATATTAGTTCTTAAACATTGAAATACCATGCTTCTCATTTGATAAAAATGAACAGCCACAAGTAGAGTTGTGCTATTTTCATCGTTTGCAGAGGAGACCATGATTCGTAGACGTGGGTGGGGTGCAATACGCAACGAGATTGAAGGTGTAAGGTACAGTTACACCTACTTTCATGTGACCTTCTTCCTGGCCACCCTGTATGTGATGATGACCTTAACCAACTGGTACAGGTGAGTTATGGATTAAAATACTAATGATCAAGGAAGTTATATCTTACAAACTACACATATTCAATGCTGGTACTGAAAGCATACGTTCAGTAACCCACCAAAAGATTTACCCTTGTTTACATCAATTAACCAAGTCTGGGCCAGCTGTTCGTTGTTGTGGAGTGTTTCAGTGTTTGATGCAACTTAGCTTAATGGCAAGCTTGTCGATGAGAACAGCTACTCTTGCATCTTTTGTTTCTTTTCCTCTGAAAGGTTGTGCATGATATTGTTCCCAAAATGGAGGCTACTACTTCTATTAAGGGGTTCCATATTAACGGTCCTCCCTCAAGTCATAACTGAGTGCTGTAACATAGGTTGACTAAATTGGATGTAGGCTTAACGGTTTACGTGCCTACTGTACGAAAACAGTTCGCACCAAAGTAGGGCAACGCAATAAATACTACTCGAAATACATCGTTCAGCCAAACACTCAGTTGTTTCAGGTAGTGTCTGGAGGCGGGCAAACTATGAAAAGTGCTGGCGCCTAAATTTAGGTGCCAAATAGGTTCTTTCATGGAGACACACTTGTCCAAAATAATAAATCTGGTGTAAACTCTTGTGCCTTTTGATGCTCTAGTTGTTATTAATCAGTGATGTCCAAAAAAATGCGTCAACACTTCACTTAAGCATATATACACTCAAATCAATTCCCTCAAATCCCTCTCCCTCCTTCCAAAAACATTTGAATGGTATAAACATGGTTGTGATGTCACATATTTACTTTGTCCAGACTGGCTAAATCATGTCAAGTGTTTCTTTGCTAGATCCCATTTACATACAACTTTTCTAGCATAATAACAGTAACAATATTTCATACCATTTACCTATGTGGTAGTTAATAAAGTTGGATAATTTAATACAAATTATTGTGACTATTTGTGATAACAATGTGAAACCTCAGAACTATGCTTTGAAGCATTGATATCCATAAATTGTTCATTTCTTGAAAATGAAGTTTGTATAGTTATTGCATATAAAGTCAAGGGAATAGTTTGGAACAAAGTTATATTTACAATACACTGGAGTGTTTAACTATATGGTTGGGGATTTTTTGGCAGTTTGTTGATCTGTCTCTCTCTCATGTTTGTTTTGTTTTTTGAGACATGAAACTACACTTTTATGGTATCAGCTTATCCTTAATTTTTTTTGTACAGTCCAAACGAAGCAAAGTTGGAGACTCTTAATCGTACATGGCCGCCATTTTGGATCAAACTGGTTTCAGCCTGGTCTGGTGCATTGCTCTTTAGCGTGAAACTGTTCTACAAACACTGCGTTCAGCCAGCACAGCAGAGAAACAACGGATTAAGAAACAGAAGGGGCAGGTGAGTTCTATGGGCTGTGTAGAGTGAAACTGTTTGTTTGAATATGTGAACAACGATGAGTTGAAGATGTTCACAACACAGATGTGTAAGTGATGTTGAGTGGACTATGGCATGCCAACAGGGCCATAATGTCTGTCTACTCTCCTTGCTTCGAAAAAACAATCAATGCAGCTATTTTCACTCATGTTTTAAGTTTGTCAATTTGTCATTGAAGTTAGACAAAGTGTGAAACAATTCCTGAGAATGGTCATATAAATTTGACGTGAACCAGAATCCCTATAAACCTATTCCCCATAGCCTGGTGGTGTAATTCAAGTGCCGAATTTGGTGTGTAGCCTGTATTACAAACTGAGGCCTTTTCCCGTCCTATTTCACATCAAAAACTTCTTGGCTTTTCATAGCTGCTAACTTGGTAACAGTGCTCCATGTACATCGTTGTTAAGTTGACAAGTGGGTCACATGAGTGAAAATGCTGCCTTTGATTGGTTATTTAGTAGGATTAAGCTAGAAGGAAACAAAAAATGAACACACTCATAATTGTTGTCTGAAAACCTGTTGCATTATAGAAAGATCAATGTAAGGCATTCACCAATGTAAGGCTTTTACATGACTATGCTTGCAACTACTATATTGCATAAATTACAACCAATTAACTGAGGATTACTAAACTGTATGGAACTCAATTATTTGAGGGATGCTGTGGAGTGCCAGGGAGCAGTGTTAAAGTTTTTGAAGAGTGTGACATTCAAGTTGCATTATTTTTCTGAAATGGTTGGTTAAACGAAGTCAGCAACAGAGCGTTTATACATATATAGAATTACTAAGTGAGAGTTTGATCATTCCATGGTCTGCTCAGGAAAAAAATTGGGTGTGGAAGGTTGGGGGCGGGGTCCCAGGGTCTTTGGGGACAGGCCCCTCAGGTTACAGTTATAACCTCACTTGTATTTTTCTACTATTCTGATATTTCTCTTTATTAGCATAACCACAACCCTCTGTTGATTGGCTACATATTTATCCCCATGGTACCCCTGTTGTTGCAGTATTCCAGGGACCAGCACCTCTAATGTGATCCTCTGTCCCCCTAATTTGTCCCATGCTTTTCTCTCTTTTGCAAAATACATTCAGTATGTTACAGCATTCCTTTCTCTTCTCTTTTAGGAATATGGAAACCCAATTCTAACTTTGAAGCAGACAGAATGTTTCATGACAGCAAAATGCAGACATTTGGTTTAGAGGCAGAGAAGAAGAACTAACAGTTATGTATTCCATAATTCAGAAGAAAATTGATCATAACACTATATTTATTTATAATCGGTTACAAATGTGTTCATTAATGTAACACAATTATGTAACACAATAGGTTAGTACAGTAATTCATTGCAGGATATTCAACATTCCTGTAAAATTGACATGAAAACACTGACATAGGTCATCTAGTAAGCCTGTCTTCCCATAGACTCACAAATGTAACAGAGGAGATCATTAATGTGTTATAAAACATGTTAAGCATATTTGTGCATATTTAATCTTATGCACACCCCCTTTGTGGTTCAATTAGCTATAATCATTATAGCAGAGCTGGTCCTAACATCATTTGATATATGTACATTCTTATGTATTTTTTTCTTATTGTTAATAATTGTCTTTCCAATTGGAGAAACATCAGAAGTATATTTTTTTCTTTGTGGACTCACACCCTTAGTGCCAGCTGTGTGAATGTTTTATCTGTGGTGACCTTTGACATCTTTTTGTTTTGAGCTCATTACCCGAATTCATGAAAATGGTTCGTTGTTTTTTTTAAATATTTTAATCTGAAAGCTGGAAAGTGGTTACAATTTTAAACGTTTTCAACTTTTTAAGATTTGCAGACTAAAGATACTTAATACTCAGTAATCCACAAAAAGTCATGTATTCATTTGTCAGATAAATATTTCCGACAAATATTTTTGCTTTAAATGTACATTTTCTGCAACTGAATTTCGAGCACAGGAGAGATTATAAGAACTGACTGGTACTCCTTGTCAGAAGTAAACAGCATTATTAGAAATAAATCCATGGAAGGAGTAAAATGGCTTCACCAGAATACAATTGTTCAGTTTGTTAAAGTTAGGGGTGCTGCATCTGCATTGTAAATACTATTTTTAGTTACAACTAAATTAAATATCTAGGTTAGGAGGCTAACCACTATTAAACTAACACTTTAACTTTCTGTCCATTTTCCCTTTCTTTTGTATTAATTATTTATTTGTTTCATTGGAGGCTGACAGTTTTGTTATTGTTTGGGATCTCCGTGGCTGTATATTGTAGGAATATTCAAAAGTGCTGTGGTATGGTCTAATTTTGGTGCTTCATTACTTGTAATCACGGTCATACATGCTTTCTTCATATTTTGCTTTATTACATGAATATTCATGCACTTTAGGATCACAGCACCAAGACCTCAAGTTTTGTTCATCTCTCAAGACAAGTTATAATGTGGCAAGTTGCATTGCCTCAAGAAGTACGGTGTTGCATGATACTACATTGATCGTGTTATGGTTAGAGTTAACCCTAGGGGTTAACCCTAACCATAGGGTTTCCCCGGCCCACAAGATACGTCATTCATTGGGCTGTGTCATGCATGATGACTTTGTTCGACATATTAAACTGTGTACAAAACGGTTCTCTTGAGAAATACTGTCACGTGAGGATTGGCTGATCACAGTTAGACATTTATTTAAGGATATACCCCAAGGAAAGTACATTTCTATGACGTAAAGAACTTGTTCCCTTCACAAATAGCCTTCACAGACAAGAACATTTTCTATTTCTATTTACAAGCAAAAGTAAGGACCTATGTAGATGCTTCATTGCATGTTCTTGTTTATTGTTTATATCGTTTGGTTTTTCAGTTTGTTTATTAAGGCAGGTTGAATATTCAAATTTCATTGTTTACTTCAATAAGTGTCACATTTTGTATGTGGTATTAGCATATAACAACATGCATATGAAAAACGTTTCAATATCCTTGGTACCAAGCAATGGAACGCGTCTCCCTTCAAATTTGGGGATATATGCGATAAAATTTGTTGTTCAACTTTTTAGGGCTTCAGAGTAAAAGTCTGAAGTTAATTTGAAAAAATGTGCTATTGTTTTTTGTTTTTGTACCTTTTGGCAGCTGTAAGAAAACTGGTACTGATAGTGTCTTATGCAATTAACCTAATTGTAGTCTTTGTTGTTATCCTTTGCCCTGGAAAGAGCATGTATCCCTTCCAAAAGGACCTGTGAAACTTCCCTGGTTGTAACACCATCAGGATCCCATCAGGGTCCTAACACCATCAGGGTCCTAACACCATCAGGATCCCATCTGGGTCCTAATACCATCAGGATCCCATCAGGGTTCTAACACCATCAGGATCCCATCAGGATCCCAACTCCATCAGGATCCCATGGTTACAGTCTCAATGAAGAGAGGACTGGGCTTGAGATTGGATCCAGTTGTTTGTGTTTCTTGCCCAGGCTCTATCTTGTGTGACTTTTCTTAAAATATTTTATAGTCGATTAATTTTGAAATACCATCCAGTGATCATTGTTTACATCAGGTTAGCATTACAAGGTTCTCAACATTGTTCAGTATCATTGAGAATTAATAACAGTATGGTGTGTGTTTAGTATGAACTCACCTAATGTTCCATAGTAAATATTTAATAGTATATTAATTTTGAAAAACCATCCAATAATCTGTTGTTTACATCAGGTTAGCATTACAAGGTTCTCAATATTGTGAAGTATCATTGAGAAGTAATAACAGTATGGTGTGTGTTCGGTATGAACTCACCTAATGCTCCATAGTAATTATTTAATAGTAGATTAATGTTGAAAAACCATCCAGTGATCTGTTGTTTACATCAGGTTAGCATTACAAGGTTCTCAATATTGTGAAGTATCATTGAGAAGTAATAACAGTATGGTGTGTGTTCGGTATGAACTCACCACATGTTCCATAGTAATTATTTAATAGTAGATTAATGTTGAAAAACCATTCAGTGATCTGTTGTTTACATCAGGTTAGCATTACAAGGTTCTCAATATTGTGAAGTATCATTGAGAAGTAATAACAGTATGGTGTGTGTTCGGTATGAACTCACCACATGTTCCATAGGAAATTGGTACCTTCAAAACCTGCTTTAGGGAGGGGACTTTCTCTGAGGATTATGTCAGACCGTCTCTGTTGCTCAATTTGTGTCTCCATCTTAGTCTTGTCTCCTTTCATTTTGTAAGGTAGGTAGGGGTGGAGAGGGGAGGGGAGGTCGGGAACGGAGGGAGCGAGTGTTCTTTCACAAGCCCTCAAAGCTTGTTTTGTTCAACACCTTATACCTTTCTATCTTACAAGGCACTATTATTGAAATGTATATTATTGTAAGTTGATTAACAGATTGTTAAATCAGGTCATATCAAGAGAATAAGGTATTGATAAGCGTTGAGTGTTCTGCTAGATTTGAGGAAAATCCCTTAAACAGATGAAAAAATGGGAAATGGGAGGATAGTCTTCCAAAAAAGGGAGCACTTTTATCTTGAAAAACAGTGAAAATTACCATATAACTTTCATGGAATTATCATGTTTTACTTTTGTCATAACTATCAGTTTCTTCTTCCTTCTTGTAAGGTTTATAAATATTCAATGAACAAATTTTACAATTACTCTCATGCAATTTCTA
This sequence comes from Apostichopus japonicus, assembly GCF_037975245.1. Classification (NCBI taxonomy): domain Eukaryota; kingdom Metazoa; phylum Echinodermata; class Holothuroidea; order Aspidochirotida; family Stichopodidae; genus Apostichopus; species Apostichopus japonicus. The sequence continues at coordinate 10,256,262 of NC_092573.1, forward strand.
ACATTCTGTTCTTTTCTAATCTTTTTCAAATTTTTGTAACTTTTTCAATTATTTGATCTCTGAAATTTTGTAATGTTGTGATTTACTCTGTAAAAAAAAAACCCAGAAATATTCTTGATTGAATATTCTTTTAATTATTATCATTGTGTTAAATGAAATGATTCAAAATTTGAGTGGGAAAGTGTTGTCCTAATTTTATCTGTTCATTTTACTCCTGTCCAAAGCTAACAAAGGAATTATCATATTTTTCCATAAACTTATGTGTCTATTAAGTCTTTGCTATGCTCATTCCACATTAAAGCTCAATATTTTGTGTTCTCTTCAGTTCTCAAATTGCACATTTGTTTCTTTTTTCTTGATTATTCTTTGGTTTGCTGGTCGGTTATTTTACTGTTACTAATGATCTGTTTGAGGTAAAGATTGCACTTTGTTTATTTTACTTTAATAATCTAACTTGACATTTAGTTTTGTTTGTGTTTTGCTTTATTTGGTGTTCTGGTTTTAATATGTTAATATCCCTTTTTACCCCAATGTCAGTGAAGTAGAAGTTTTGAAAAAGAACATTCTTGGTCAAAAAAATTTACCACAATCCTTAGATAAACATTCACTCACAACTCACACTGTAGCAGGGGATGTTAATTTATGTAGAAGAGACCCAGTAACATGCAAGACCCTTTAAACTGCTGGGGTTGATCACTGTACTTTATAGTCAAATAAACAGACCATTATGTCAGTGACTTCAATGCAACACAAAACTCAATGGGGAAGTAAGAAGTTTTAAGTCCTCTTTTAACCCTTGATGCATCCTGAGGCTAACGCAATGGTGGACTGGTGTTAGTACAGATGGAAACACTGTTCACAAGTACATACAGGAACAAGGAAGAGGACATAAAAAGTCTGAACATGATCCAAAATGTCTTGATAAGGCTACTTGAAAAATCTGCTGCTGTCTAGAATCTCTATTCTGGCTTTGAATGTATATATGTAGTGGAGTAGGGGTGGGAGGGGGGGGGGGCAAAAAGCACTGATGCCAAATATAACAAATTAACAACACAACACCAATCTTCAAGGATGTATGAAATGGATACAAAATCCGTTTCTTATATTTTAACAGACCATGAAAAACTGTCCAGATGAAAACAAATGTTTGAAAAGCACAACTAAACAAAATGTTGTGGCCTGAACATGTTTCCAGTGCATTACAATTGTGGCAATGACTACAATGCAAGGTGTTGCATCAGTGGCGGAGCTAGGGGTATTGGTCAGGAGGGGCGAGAATGGTCTGTAGGGGCGCTTTCGACACAGTCTAAGTGGAGCGCCACCATAGGTTGGCGCGTAGCGTACAGAAATTTTTTGAGTAAAGATACTCCCTAGAACGCCGGAAATGACCCTTTTCGGGCCTAGCTAATTTGCAGATAAACGAAGAATAAATAGGCGTCATCGCCAAATTACACTAACAAAATGTGACAAATGTCAATAGGTAGATGAGAGCGCAATAAAAAAGTCAATAATCACGAATAAGTAAAAAGTGGTACAGAGCTGAAAAGAGCGCCAGCAGTCCATCTGAGTCCGTCAGGGGGGGGGGGCATTCGCCCCCCCTGACTATGGACGCTCCGCCACTGTGTTGCATATTCATTCATTGTTTGCGTTTCTTGTTAACAGAAAGGACTTCTTACAGAGCTACATACATACCTGTCGACTGAGACGCAAACATACATCATTGATTTAGCCAATATTTTGAATACTTTCAAAGATACATATCTAGCATACCAAAATAGATATAGAAGTTACAATGACCAGCATTTCTTTTATGTTTTACATTTTCAAACTGTTATATGTCTTTGATAATATCAACAGTCATAAAGGTGGTTACATGGGAGGGATGAGAAGGGGGGGGGGGGCTGCTGCACAAACTTCAAAGGGCAGTAGAAGTAAGAACTTCCCAATGTACAATGGTATTAAAGGTGAGGCTGGACCACATACTAGAAGATCGACTACCCTACTGGTTCACCTATTGCTTGCTTTGTACCCCCACCCCCCCCGCCCTACGCGCCCCATCTTGCAGACTTGCACATATGACCAATGGCTGACATAAGAAAGAATTCCCCAGTGTTTTGTCGAAGAGCGACGACTTTTAACATTCGAGGGAGCTATACGCATTTTGCCAGCAGAACCGTATACAGAAATACAGGTCTGTTTGCAACTTTCGAGAACTACTGTAGTGTGTAAGTCAAACCTGATCGAGCTGTACAAAGCGCAGTTCTGCAGGTTCGAAAACTACGGCAATACAGAGTAGGCTTATATAATACTCTTAGCTGTAATCCGGACAACGCTATATGGGCATACACTAAGTGGGAAGGACACTGAGAGAAATATTGTGAATTTTTTATTCCAGAAAGATATTAACTAGACTAATATCACTTTTTAGAAAGCAAGCTGATTTGAAAACTTTAAGTTGTGAAGTGAAACATGTTTAAAACAAGATTTCCGCGCAATTGGTTACATTCAATCAAGACTTTTATGTAGGCCTATAATGTAGTATCATCATGGAGTTAGTGAACCTAGGGAATATCCATGATATCACATTTGTTGAAAAGAATAAAAGATACACATTTGATTTCGCATAATTGGAATGACCGACAAAAGATTAAACAATACTTGTACTCCTTTTTTATTAAAGGAAAATCACCCAGGATAGAGCCAATTAGGCACGAAAAAACAAATATCTTAATCCTAATTCTTAGTCCAGTCCCTTTATGTAATGACAGAGAGTAAGGAAAAACAAACAAAATAAATCAAATAGATTCCGTACTTCTCTGTACGTGGTGGCAACTTTATTGGGGGTTATGTTTAAGCATGATAAGAGGGCGGTGGATAATATCTACTCCCGGAGAAGAGTAAATTACTCTACCATGTTGACTGATGAACTACATCTCTCAATAAATGACGGTAATGAGAACAAAATAGTAAGATACAATATGGCTGCCGTTGAACGTAAAGCAAGGTGATTTCGTAATGAATAAAGAGAGAACGAACAGGGCTTACTGAGCGAAACCGCAAGCGCTGAACATGGGACGCCAAATAGAACAAAAGTATACTAGAGAGTACATGCACATTACGTAAATAATCGTTAGCCTAATGGGCACTACCTCACACTCTCCCCTGCTAAAGGAAGTTTGTCCTCAAACGACCAATCTATACGAGATATCTGAAATACGATAAAATGGATTAATATGAAAGAAAACTTTTACAATAAAAATATGCATGCGTATCCGCACTACCAACTAAAAGTATTTGGCAAACTATTGCTAGCAAAACACTGTTTATCTTCAATCAAGGTTGATCTAATAACGTTTGACACGCTCAAGCAAATTTTGGGTTTGCCGACACAAATCTGCTAACTTATTATCATACAAGGTACTATTTGTCACACTGCTAATACTTCTTGGCAGGTGGCTGATGTTAGAGTGAAGCCCTCTGGTGACTCGAGCACTGCGACGTAGTGGTTGGGTGACCTCGCTGTCATCAGACCATGAATCAGAGTCATCACTGGTTGATTGCTTACGTCTCGTTAGGGCACCTTCAAAATGTCGGCGGAAACCGTAATCCTCTTCACTACTAGAGTCACTGGAAGACTTCCTTTCCCGATCACACTGAGCTGGGGCAACGGGTTTGAAGACAGCAAAAGGTACGTCTATCAGCTGTGGACATGTCCGTATTTCCCGCCGGTGTACCGTTCGCTGTCCACCACTACCATCGGCCGGTTCAATGACGTACACAGAACCTTCATTGGGGCGAGAGACGATTTTAAAGACTGTGGAACTCCATTCATCCGCTATCTTGTGCATTCCACGGGGATGGTTCTTCAGGTATACCCTGGTCCCAAGAGTTATTGGATGAGATTTGGCCTTCTTGTCATACTGAGTTTTACGAGCCTCTGCTTCCAAAGACATCTGCTCCCCTGCTTTCTTGAACGCCATCTGTAAATTCTCGGTATGTGACGTCACCCAGTTAGCAATGGGATCCGTGTCGTCTGAGTCAGATGGAGAATCTACACGCCCCAGCAGGTAATCCACTGGAAGGATTGGGTCCCTTCCAAACATCAAGAAGAAAGGAGACAGACTTGTGGAAGTGTGTGGTGTGGAATTATAAGCATACAGGACTTCTGGGAGATGGTCTGACCAACGGCGCTTCTTGTTTGGCGGCAGAGTCTTCGGAAGATCATGCAGAATCCTGTTGAACCGCTCTGCTTGGCCGTTGCCTTCCGGATGGTAGGGTGTTGTTCGGCTCTTGTTGACCCCATACACTTTACATAGGCATTGTATAAGGGACGATTCAAAATTTCGGCCCTGGTCAGAGTGGAGTCTCTTTGGTGGTCCATACAAAAGGAACCAGTTCCGAACTAATACCTTAGCAGTTGTCTCCGCAGTCTGGTTAGATGTAGGTATAGCCTGCGTAAACTTGGAGAAGACATTTGTCATCACAAGTATGTTTTCCTTGCCTCTTGTGTCTTCTCATGCTCGAGACTTTCTGCAAGAGCATCCAGCTGGCGCTGCAGGTCCTTCATCGCTGATTTTGACATTTTATATCCACCGCCCTTTTATGCCGTTTTAGATTTTAAAAATAGTATTGCCTATCCCACTTCTGACACCAAAATGTAATGACAGAGAGTAAGGAAAAACAAACAAAATAAATCAAATAGATTCCGTACTTCTCTGTACGTGGTGGCAACTTTATTGGGGGTTATGTGTTAAGCATGATAAGAGGGCGGTGGATAATATCTACTCCCGGAGAAGAGTAAATTACTCTAACATGTTGACTGATGAACTACATCTCTCAATAAATGACGGTAATGAGAACAAAATAGTAAGATACAATATGGCTGCCGTTGAACGTAAAGCAAGGTGATTTCGTAATGAATAGAATAAAGAGAGAACGAACAGGGCTTACTGAGCGAAACCGCAAGCGCTGAACATGGGACGCCAAATAGAACAAAAGTATACTAGAGAGTACATGCACATTACGTAAATAATCGGTAGCCTAATTGGCACTACCTCACATTTACATTGCTTAATGTATGGTCAGTCAGTATTCACATTATTTCTTGAGCTACCTGATCGTCTAACCAGGAGCTGCGTTAGGGCTCCCTGGTCTAACCATGGAGGTAAAACTGTTTTTACCTCCATGGTCTAACAGACCCCACAGGTTTTATTTTAAGGTGACCAGACGTCCCCGATTTTCGGGGACAGTCCCCGATTACAGTGTGCTGTCCCCGATGAACAAGTGTCCCCGAAAATGTCCCCGATTCGTCAAAATGTTCAGGAATTTTGAAAATATCCCACATTATTAGTAAAATAATTGTAAAAACAAAATTTAGTAAAGTGTACAGTCGCAGAACGGAACTAACCAGTATTTCAGGTGAGCCAGTGAAAAGTGGGATATGCTAGATCGATCTAGCCTAGCACTCTTTCGTAAAGTAAGTAAATTTCATTGATTTAAAAAGTGCTTCTAAGTATCACCATTTTACATCTAAGCACGTTAGGCACTTGAAAATTTTCCAAAGGGGGAGGGGGATACCCCCTCCCCTTAGACCCCTCTTTCATATTAGTCACGCAATAAATGTCCCTGATTCCAGTCAGGCAAATATGGTCACCTTATTTTATTTACACAATTCTGTGCGAAACTGTAACGTTGTAAAAGTGTCTTCCGCATCATTAACGTACGCGGAATGATGAATTACGTCATTGCGAGATGTGACGGCACACCAGACTTCCTATATCTGTTTATCAACAACATTTCCGCTAATCCCTCTCACCTATGATATCAGTCACCAAAATATATCCTTATTATTACATGAAATTTGGCAAGCTGTCAAGTACTAACTGAGAATGCTCTGATTGGTCGCATCTATTGCACACCTTCTATATGCCTTCGAACTGGAATTGTTCGTCTCCAATCCAAATTTTCTAACAATTATGAAGATTCCTGTGTACAGTCGACGTAAACAGAATATTTCTGTTTACTTGAATTTTATTTTACATTTGGGCCTGATTCGATCGATCTGAGAGTAGGCCTACTCTTCGACCGGGAGTCTTCCAGTCATAACTGATTGATGATTGATGTATGGTTGATGTATAGACGGATATACATATAAACACAAGCGTTAGCTCCATCCCCTCTCAACACAAAAATAGGGTTTATGTGAAATATATAATTGTAAATTTTGCATAACGTAGCATTGAATTGTAGTTGTTTTTATATTTGAAATATTTTTGTTAGTTGAATGATTAAAAAAAAGAAAGAATTAAGCTTCAACGTACGATAAATGTTACTAATGATATTACAATTTATCAGATATTTCACGCCTGTATCTAAAAGATAACCTTTTATATAATGGACGTGTCCTATGTAGTACCACTAACTTTCGCTGATTAATTATTCATTACATGGCGCGTATACTTAGCACCGCCCAAACGTACAATGCACAGCCAATAGAAGCTGTGTTATGTACAAGGCAATTCGACCAATGCAATTAACGGTCTACAGATTCATTCATACAACTGTTAAGCGGCATAACTAATTTTAACGTTAAACACGACGTACGACAGTTACAGATAGCAATAGCATTGTCCAAACCTATAATAGTAAACAATCTTCACGCAACGGTATTATTCTAACAAGTAACAAGAATTTGTTATTTATCTGATTCTTACAATAAGCAAGCTGCCGAAATACGGATTCAAGTATAATTTCGGGTAAGCTATTGAAGATTCTTTTCAGTATTTAAGAACTTCGAAGAATAAATACAGAATTTCGAAGACTTGTGTTCTCAGTGTGGTGGAAAATTGTAAGTAATGGAGTTCTGATAAAAACAAAATGTCTTATCATCGAACATGTGCAATAAGCCGGTCTGCGTTTTCAATTTCATGCTAGGAATAGCCTACTAAATATACTAATATTTAATACATTAGGTCTATCAGTATCATACTTCATAGAGAAAGTATTGGCTAGAGGACTAGCCATTACCTTTTAGATATAAACAATGTAATTGTAAGAGCGGTTCTACTTCTAGGCTCAGCATAAGTGGATTTTTGAGTTGACATATATTCTGTGTAGCCAATGTTACTGTTACCAGGAATTTTGATTGTGCATGTTATTGTTAGACAACTGATACTGAAAGTGAAACTCTTAATTTGTTAAGGGAATAAGTACTATAACTGTAAGTGTATGACGGATGTAAGATCGCTTCTGCAGTAGGCTTGGTTAGGAGCCGGACTGATGGGTATATAACCAACTGAGTAGGTTATGACACTGCAATTGCCCAACATAATAAGTGAGAGAAAATGAAGCACCTCCTATTGGTGATGGTTGAGTTAGTGATGAAACACTCATACATGTGTTACTGTTCTGTCACTAATATTGGTCTGTAATTGAAACTGCAAACTTGTGCATTTTGCCAACAAACACTAAATTTAATAGCAGAATGCATGTCAACACAATGAGAACATGAAACTAGGTCACCAGGAAACTATTTTAACACCCTTTCACATGTACTTTTTAAAACTGTCAAGGAAAATTCTTTAATTGACCTGGAAGCTGCTATGCTTAACAGTGCTGCTTACTGTATGTTATTGTAACCCCATTTTGATAGATTTTTTCTCATTCAAAAAATCTGGAAGGAAGTTCTGAAACATCTGGCTGTGTTTAATTTTATATTCATTTGTAATTAGAGCAGGTATGCATTTGGAATTTTGCCACCAGACTGATTCACCAAGTTACTAGTGGAAGTACAGTAACTGAAACACCAGGCCAAGACTTTTAGCCAGCCAGCCTTTGGGTCAAGGAAGTGCTATGCCCTCCCCATATACCACTCCTCTTTGGATAAATTCAATCCACAGGAAGATGAATCCCTCCCACCCCCAACTTCACGACTATTTCAGGATTAAGACCTGGTACTTTGAGTTACATATGAAGCTTTGTTTTCTCACATATTGTATATATCTCAACATGTCATAAGACACATAAATGAAAGCTGCATGACATAAAAAACTTTAGATGTTCAACTATCAATATCTTTTCATTATAAAATACTAAATGAAATTTCATAAAATATCATTTTCAGGTTTGATTATCTTCATTTTGTTTCAACAAAGTTTACAGTAACATTTTTGCCTTTAACACTGCTGTATTTCCATGTTTGGTCACCATTTAAATGTTTAGCAAAACACTCATTGAGTTCATAGAAATTTTAGTGTCAAGGGCACAAGGAAAAGAAAGACCTACTTTAGGTACCGTACCCGAAATTGAATTTCTCACCATTTTGGTTTAACATCTATGTTTATCTTAAACAAACAAAATATTCATTTCATTTCATTTCAATAATTTTTCCATTTTCTCACAATGTTTATATAATAATAGGACTGTGAAGACAATACCATGCAAAGAAAATAATAAGTAGTAAATCAAATAAAAGAAAAATAATGGAAATTACGGAGAGAAAATGGTGGAAGGGCTTGGAAGCCGTCGCTTGTACAAGAAGCCCACCAAGAATAAAGATAACAAGTATAAAGTATATGGGCATGATAATAAAGCCCCTTACAAAGAAGACCTATACCCCCCCCACCCCTAAATTAAACAAAAAAAGGCATTTTGATAATGTGGGAAATACTTAAAGTCAGAGACAAATGTAGATCTAAAGATGTTGATACTTGGATAAAAGATGATTTTTCAACTTGAATGAAAATGAATTAAGGTACTTAATATTTCTTAATGTATGACTTAGGCTATTCCAGAAATTAACACCATAACAGACGATGGAACGTTTAAAGACATCGGTATTTATGGGCAATGAAAATAAATTTCCAGAGGATCTGGTGTGGTAGTTATGTATATTATAATTGAAATTAAAGTAATTATTAAAATTGACTGGTAATTTATTATTAATAGACTTAAAAATAAAAACTGCACAATGGTATCTATGTAAATCAAAAATATCTAGTAAGTTCAGTGAGCTGAATAGTAGTGGGGTATGTGCTAAGAAATCAGACTGTGTAATAACACGGACAGCCTTCTTTTGTAATAAAAGCAATTGCTTTAGGTAGGTAGAATATGCATTACCCCAAACAATATTACAATAATTAAGATGAGGTAGTATGAGAGTATTATACAAGTTCTTGAGAATATACATTGGAACAAAGTCTTTGATTTTATAAAGGACTCCAACAGTTTTTGAGATGGTAGTTTTAATCTTGGAGATGTGGGAAGACCACTTTAGAGCAGGATCAATAAATAAACCTACGAATTTTATAACCTCAACATGCTTTAACTGTGAGTTGCCAATACATATATCTATGTTCTTGATTTTTTTGTGGTTTGGGTGAAAAATCACTGCATAAATGATAAAATGCACATTAGCTAGTTAAGTTTGAAGGCAGTTGTGTCCTTGAAACCCCAAACTTACAAGCGATATGTACTATACAACTGTTATACATGAATCATTTTACCTAATCATTGTACTCTAAAACATTGATACTCACTAGTCACATTGACAACATTTGGTAATTGAGGGGAAGTTTGAAAAAAACAAACATGACAAACCGCTTCACACTAACCGAGGATAATCTCTCATTCTGTGTCAAATCACCTTGGATTTAATAAGTACTGTAATTTAAGTGGAATATTGTAATTTCCATCAAACGGATATCCGCCATACGGGCTACTGTGGGATTCAACCCAGCAAAAAGTACAAGCTGTCATATGGAAGGAGTTAAACCATCTGAACTATTTCTGTACACGCCTGAAAGTGACTTTCACTTACGGCGGCATAGGCACGATCATTTACTCACAGACATTTAGGAGTCATATCCTGACAAGAATGGTGGTTGACAGTTTCGTTTGCTATCACTATGCGAGAGGAGGACGACTTATTAAATATAAAATATTCATAATATTCTGTTTTTACTTTCAGGTAATATTGTTTACATATATAATTTAGCCAATTAGGCCAAACATCCTTGCACAACTTCTGCAACTTTTCTTTACTGCTAATTGGGCCAATTATTTTACTTTGTTGTTACTTAATTAAGTCTTCTGTTAGATGATGAGATTTATAAAAGTTATAGCATATTTGAACATTGGTTTTTTGTTGTTGTAAATGCTAAAGCAGCTTTTTATTAATGTTTCCAAACGTACTCAGTATTACTGCAAACAAGATTAGATATAAACAGAAACAATCAGAAACATCATCCTACATTTTTAAATATACAATTTCTTTTTTAATTCATTACTTGAAAGAAAACTTACCAATACTGTACTTCAGTACTCCCTAAACAACTACGAAATTTGCATTTTCAGTTACATGTGTGTATACTTCTGTATCACAGCTCAGCATAAATAGACCTCCTACTGTAGCCAGTGAGGCGAGGGAGCCCAGCTCCCATTGGGTTTGGCCACTGCTGTCAAGTTACACTTCTGCAGTAATAAGGAAAAACTAATTAAGATTTGTTTTCCTGCTAATTTGCATTCATACTGCACTGGTGCACTCCCAGTTAGTGTGAGAACAGCATTTAGTACTATGTACAGTATGTTTTGAGTATCTCTAGCTATGAAATCTAATCCTACAACTGGGTATTGGGATCAACAAGAACCGGCTCACAGAATTGGAAATTAAGTGTTGTTTGTTGGTGGCCATTAATTATGTACCAATAAGCTAGAAGTTTGGATTTTAGTCTAGGTAACGATGATATTCATCCCAGATTTACCATACATATACTGTATGACACATACGGTCGGAGTCGGGTACAGACCTAACAGTGTGTTGTTTTGAATGAGTCGTGCAACTTCCTGCCCATCACAAGATTAATTTCAAGTGATTTTGCTTAGATCATGAATGGCTCTTTAAGTACTATTTTTTTATTATCTACAGTGAGTACATGTGTGAGATGTATTTAAGGCATTACTACAGTACTGTAGCTATCGTACAGGGTATTAGCAAGATTTGATACAGGTATATATCAAGCTGAAGGGATATTTTTAGCTCTAGTGAACTATTGCTAAATCTGCTAGACTTGCTAGTTGAACATTTGAAGAAAATACAATTGGACCTTCCCTATGGTATGTTGTAGATGTGTGGGACACAAATTAAACTATCTAGATCAGAATTAATCACCAAGCCTGACCAAGGTCTGCCAAGACCAAAATGGGGACCAACAACGATGTAACTTGAAAGACCAATTGAATCTTGTAATGCTACTACCTCAGAGTGAGTTTACTCAAGTGGACATTTTATTTAATTGTCTATACTTCATCCTCTTCAACATTTAAAAATAATCTGGCAGGTCAGAATTCATCAGAAAATTTCTTTTTGAAAGCTTTTAACAGACATCTGTTGAAATGTGAGGGTATGGTAACCAAGTTTTACTTCAACTTGACCTCTACAGTGGTTGTGCTGACGAGGGTTTTTGTCCCAATTTATGCGGGATATTTTAATAATATAGTAATTGTACACATGTGTTGAATTATTCGTCCATGGAAAATATACATTTCAAGTACAAACACCATCCTTGTATCAAATGTACTGTACATTTAAATAGCAAAAATATTTTCAAAGTCAGTTTAAGAAAACACCTAAAGTTGTCGACATTTCCTCTGGTACACCTCAAAATGACCTTATTACTTTGTTGTCCAAACCTGACTTAATCCTTTCTTATCCTATAACTTTAACCCTCTCCTGTGATTTTAATCTGCCCCAACTGTTGTCTCTCATCAAACAAATTCTCTGTCCTGTGGACTTTGAGTAGTGGCCATGATCATACATGCTAGGAGTTTGGTTTTGGAGTTTGGTTTTTATTACGTGTTCTTAGGGTTGGCAATCACTGAAAGCTATACATAATGTTACATAACTATGTCAAACTCCTACATGCATGGATGCAATGCTGAAAGTACCAGTTTTAATTCATGTAGATTTTCCTGCTGGTGGGATGATGCGGTGATAGCTTTCATAGTTTACTTTGTCAAATTTGATCAACGAAATCCTTGCCCTAGCCTTGGAATTATTTCAGCCCGAAGTACCGAAGGTATTAAAGCAAGGCTTCCCTTCTAAGATATGAAAAACACAGCTGTATTGCTATTTAGTGTTTAGGATTCTGGTGGGTTAAAATATGTATATTAACTTTTTTATATTTTGGGATTATGAACAAACCTTGACAAAATAGTGTTGAAAATTGTGGTCACCCTGAACATGTACAGTTTTATATTGTGGCTAAAGATCAATTAAATCCTTGCCCTAGCCTTGGAATTATATCAGCCTGACGTACCGAAAATATTAAAGCAAGGCTTCCGTTCTAAGATATAAAAAACACAGCTGTATTGCTATTTAGTGTTCAGGTTGCTGGTAGGTTCAAATATGTATATTAACTTTTTTATATTTTGGGATTATCAACAAAATTTGAAAAAGTGTTGAAAATTGTGGTCACACTGAACATCTACACTTTTATGTTATGGATAAAGACGTTCCATTAGTTTTAATACTATAGTTTGTTTCAGTGTACATGATATAAACCACATTGGGCTGAGTTTACCTGAAGGATCATGGCCTAAAGTTAGCATCTGATCAGGGAGCTGCTACTCTAACTCCCTGATCTGATGGTGTCTATAAATGTATACATAAAAACTTCAAAAATGACTGAAACCTGTGTACCACACAAAGTGTTAAATTATGTTTTGAACAAAAGTGATATTTAAGAAATAAAAAGCTGATGATAGGTTTTAAGTATATATACAAATTGTTAATACTGTGAAACAATTTATTCGTACCAGTGAATTCAGGAATATATGTCTTTTGCCATGACAACTACTGAGCCATCCAGCCCTTTTAATTAGTCATACTTAGGCTCAGAATCCAAAGTACTGTACTGTAACTAGTAATTACCTGTATATATAGTACATTACGCTTGAGACACAGTACCTGCATTTTATATGATTTCACCCTGTATTAACTTACAGAACATGAGAAGGGATTTCAAGAGAGATTTCGCTTTAAAGGTCTACGGACATCTATGCACAACATTGTCCTAATCATTATAAATGGCAATAAAAATCATGGAAATTGCTGCAACTCTCATCAAAATCTATCAAAGATTGACCATTTTACAAGTCTTTTCTTTAAAATTCTAGTTTAATTTATGAATAAACATGAGCTAATTATGCCCATGGATTGATGATGTAAAGGGAATGCCTGCCTAATTGTCTGTTATGTTATTCCTTTGTTTTTACAACCTATGTTTCAAGGACACTCAACACAGATTTGTGACCAAAGGAGATTTTTGGAAATATTTTATTGTCTTAACTTTAAAAACATGACCATATCAAATTATATCAAATGATATATGTGGGCTTGTATTTAGGGATTAAATTTAAGGCCTATTGTAAGAAATATTGATGAGTGCAACACTCCACATCATAGTCTGCTCATATTTCATGAGTTTCCCAGATTTATCAAACCTTCAAATGTGTATATCTTGGAAACGAAAAGAGCTTCAAAGTTCAAAAAACTTCAACAGATTTTGACTGAGATTATCGCACACAAAAAAGGTTCTGAATATGGGGCAAATTGGCTATGTGTCCGTAGTACTTTAACTTGGCCAAAAAAAAACAGGAGGAAGAAGAAAAAAGTGTGGAACTGTGCATGTAAACAAAATACATTGCACATCAGTAATGGAAACCACAACTACAGTACAGAGTTCATGAAAAGGTTTCCAAAATGCTGAGCATTGTTATTTTGATTCCAGTCAGTCTGAATTCTATTTTGTTTTTGTAATCAATACTTTATGTTCTTTGCATGCACATGATACAGAGAAGCAGGTGCTGTGACGTAGTTTAAAATCCTTCCAAGAGTGATTGGAATACCATTGGGAGACTAAGAATAGACACCTCATGAATATTAAGTAGATATTATGCATGCATATTCAGACAACGGTGGGACTTTACCCATACAATCCAGACAGAATTAATGCCCTAGACTTGCAGTGTTGATGTATATATCTACTGTATACATGCCTTCAAGAGATGTGATTCTGTTAACGTGTTTCTCATCTAATGAAGAAAGCTGTGGAATATATACTGTATGTGCTGCATATATATACATGTGGGTGATGTATGGGTGATATTTAAGAGAAAACCGATCGTTTGTGCGAGTGGCACGGTGTCATGGGAATGATTATTAAAAATGAATAGAGTACAGGTTGGTTAAGAAGCAAGTCGATAATTTAGAGCCGAGAGTATATATACAGTAGCGGGAAACAGGGAGCAGGGGTTTGCAGACGAAATTGAGATGAGGAATAGATATTGACTGTTCCCAGTACATGTACGTACAGTAAGTAGTTGAAACTTAGGACACCAGAATGGACAATTAGTATCAAATTCTTAAAAACAGATTAGATAGAATGAGTGTTTTCTTTTTCTGAATGTTTCCGGCACATAGATGTGTGTACAGTTTATTGTGCAGTTAATGTCGAATGCCTCATATTGCTTTACTATAGAACTGAATGTGTCAGTGTAAAGAATATGGATGGTTCAAAGATATATATATCTATCCAAGTATTTGTTTGTTTAGGCCAATAGATGGGAAAGGGGGGGGGGGGGGATTGGAGGAAATGTTGACATTCAGTAATGTATAAATTTTTCATGTGACAAATGTGCAGCTAAATTTGCATATTATTCAAAGGCTGTTTGCTGCAGAAGAAACATACAGTACTGTACTGTACTTGTGGTAATGGAAGGTGCAAAGATGTAAACCAGAACAAAGTTAGATTCTTTACTTCATCTACAGGATTGATCTTGAAAGTTACCTCAAGTAACCTGTGACCGTCCATGGCTGACTCGGCAGTCAAAGTGCCCAATGGCGAGAAGCCGTACGACCCAGAAGACACTGTTGACCTTTCAACTCTTACAGTCGATATTTCCTTACCGGTTGATGCAGTCCACTCTCCACAAAAGGGGTAGGTATACCACATTAACTGTTTGTGATCAATGTAACATAAACCGTACACCATGATGAAAAAATAATAATTTACTCTCAAAAGAGTACTGGTAAGGGTGAATGCTGGCCAGATATGTTACCAGTTTGTAACAGTCTGTGCATACAGTACTAGGTACTTAAGACATGTTCAGTATATTGTAGAGTGGTGACAGACCAATTTCATTGGCTGTAAGTAGTTTATTTCAAGGGGCTTTGAGTTCTTTTGTAATTCATGAGGGGTCGGATACAAACTGACAACAATTAATGTGTCATTATATTGAAAAGGATGAAATGTTGGTCCGTTCTTCTACATCAGTGTCAACAATTGTCGTGTTCTATATAGGCTGCAACAGTTACAATAAATGTAAAGAAAAAGACTACATAAGCAGACACAAAAGAAGTAAAATAGCCACAATTATTGCACGTTACTGTAGGAAACATGACAGGTCAATGCCAGAGTTATTAAAGACTAAATATTCAAAATTTGTTATAATCTATTAATATTTACTTGCCAAATTTGCAGGACATGTAGTTAATAATCATTTTAACAGTTTAACAGTGATCTTGGATACAGGTTTGAGTTTGCTGGAGGGAGGGGAGGGGCAGAGGTCAGTGCAGGTGTTTAAATTATTGAGCGGGCCCTAGGTCTCTCCCCCCCCCCCCCCCATCTGCATGGTGTTGCAAGGAATAATTTAGTGCTCAAACTTTTTGTAGCAGTTTTTAATGATCTGAACATTGTCTCTTATAATAAAATACTATAGTTCCTGTTTACAAAACTGCTATGTATATGTATACATCTTTACACTTGTGTAGCAATGGGTCCATTTTGCATAACATTTATGCGATACGATACTGGATAAATAATTCCCTGTGTTTGGAGCCCTGTGTATACGTCAAGATTCTAATCAATATTTATCATGTGTTTGGCTTTCAGAGATGGACTGAGTGCATCGGTCAGCTCGTCGGGTAGCCCGTCTCCTGGTACTCCAGTCATCACAGTACATGACAGCTATCCCCAGACCAATGGTATCAACCATCAGATACCCACACTTAGTGTCAAGGAAAGCCAAAAGAGTGGTGAGTTGCTTAATACTATTTGTGATTGAAGCTTGACAGTTTATATACAGTATGTTCCAGATTGTTTGAACATTGACAAACTCACTGTTATCCATCTTGCTAATATTCTGTAATTATCTCTTGAATATGCTACTCTAGGGGAAGACAATTTACTTAGTACCATCATGTAACCACCATAAAATCATTACATATAATAATAATTATAATAAATGCAAATTTATATAGCGCCAATATCCAGAGGAAAACCAATGCTCAGTGGCGCTAGTGCTCAGGGAAGGCAGTCAAAAATAGATCAGTTTTGAGTCTGTTTTTGAAAATGTTAACGTTGGGTGCCGACTTGATGTGCAGTGGAAGTGAGTTCCAAAGAGTAGGAGTGGCATTAGAAAACGATCGTTGACCAAATGACTTGAGCTTCCACTTTGGTATATATTATGTAATGCACTGTTTGGAGACCATTATACAAAGCACAGAGAGCTGTTTACTAGTAACTTAATCAGGACGATATTCGATGTAAGTCGTGACAAAGTGAAATACAGATAATGGTCATAAAAAAATGATCAGCCAAGTTATCGTCCTCGAGTTGAAAGTGTCCTTCTTGAGATATCGGATCATCAGAGTAGATTGAGTAGGGGGAGCCCTAGGGGTGAAAGGTTTTGTTGGGAAAGCATTTGACGTCAAGGGAAATTGTCAAATTAAACGTCCCAATACAGGGGAGTATTACACATTCCAGAGCACTGCTGGTATTAACTCTCTTGAAGTATGCAGTACTATGCATGACCTACACTTGTCTTTCAGTTATTAATAGCAGTCATTGAAAAAATATGAACGAGGGGTCTCGCGGAGCAATTAACCCATTTTTCACAACGATGATGGCGTAATTATACATCACCCAAGCATACAGTTTGTGCTGTCGCTATGGCTAGACTTTGTTTAGTAGGACTTAAATCACATTATGCCAGATAAAAAATGTTTTATTTAAAAGGGGTTTTGTTTTGTTTATATAGATCTTGTATTTGATGTCCACATATGCAGTCGAGTTTACTGAGCACATACACGGTACAACTGTATTTTGGTGTTATATATTCTAGTTAGTACTCATTTTGTTCAGATAAGTAACTTAGTAACAGACCATTTGTTAACCAAAAAGTTGGCTATCTTAAAAATATATGACCTTACATCTGAAAACAAATGTGCAGTCTCTAACCTTGCAAAATACACTGGTTATGAAATGAAGGGGCCTGGGGGGGGGGGTGGTGGTATAGAGGTCTTAATTTCTCCAGCTATAAATCTGTTTTCTTGTTGAAGTACTGTACAATACCATTTGAAAACTGTTTTTCGATGCTAATATCTTTTGAGAGAGTTTAAAAGGAAACTGCAGCTTCATGGCATACAGTATCATGAAGTTATAATGGAGATACTTGTAGGCTTATAGTGTACTGTACCTGTTGGTGAAACTCCATTGAAATGAATATTAATCAAAGAGGAATTCCATGTTGTATCACACATAATAATAATATCCTGTAGTCGGTTTGGAGGTTACTGTGTTTGTTTTATATTTTATTAAATATATTTTGTGATGTAAATGAAAGTTAGTGTACAACAGAGTTCTGCATTTCTCAGAGCATGGCATATACAGTATAGTACTGAAGATCTTGTTACTCTATATCACCAGCATAGGTTTTTAAGCTTTCGTGACTCAAAGACATTTGCCTCTCAATTTCCTTGTTAGTCGATTTCCTTCCTTTATAAATAATCTTTGCTATTTTTAGAACTCTCTTGTCATTTGTAGTACAGTACTAAGTATCTTTATGGCAGTCCATAAAGTTATAAACTATGTGTGTCACTATAAATTAATTATAAAATTGGTTATAAGTTATAAAATATTTGTCACAACATGTGTCATGTGACTCCTATGGAGAAGGGTCTCCATCTTCACAGTTCCTGGCAAGTAGCTAGATTATGATTCACTTTTCTTTATGTCGCAATCTATAAATTTGTGATTAACTGTGCTCCTGGCTCACTAGGTCCCCTCATAACAACTGCACCCTGAATCTACTGTTTCTTTTAGTCTAACACCTGTAATATGGTAAGGTTTCAACACTGCAGTTCACCTGTGACCCGTCATATTTGCAGAAATGAAACAACGTTGCATATATACAAGTAGGTTGTCCTTTCTAGTTAGGAAAGAGTGTTCAACAACATTAACACTTGACAGAAAATGTCTTTCCAGGACAGATTTGTCCTTTTATTTTCCATAGATACCTCGAGGTGAGAGAATATTTGAGAAAGTGTATGTACTTTACTTTAAATAGAAATAATTTAGCATGCTAAGGCCTAATTTTTAAGAAAGTGAAACAACAATGGAAATGATGACAGTACATACTTCCATGCTAATTCATTTTTTACTTGGAACATGGCAGCTCATGCAAATATATGTGAGATTTCAAAACTGAAGTGGTTTTGGGTAAATAAACATAAAAGTGAACTCAAGTTCTTACATTATTTATGGGACAGTGCAGAAAAGATTATGCAAACGAGTAAAGATCACGATGATTGTTTACAATTAATTGTGAGGGCTTTGTTCTGTATGTTCGTTACTTCCGTGCCAAACGACAAGGTCAAGTAATCAGGGATCTCGGGTCACTCCATCCCCTGAGCTCCCAGATTTAATTCTTGATCACCCTAACTGTGGGTTCATCCCGAAAGGGTGATCACTATTGCGGGGTCTGGTCCTGGTGTCCACACTATGATCGTGACCGCCTTTGCGATCTCAAATGAGATCAAGGCTATTAGTTCTCAAACAATTCGTATTATGAATGCAAGAAAGATTTATTATTTATGCAGCCATGTTGCAAGCATTAAAGTAGGAAAGTCAAACAAACTACTTCCTTATAGAGATAAATCTTTATTATTTTGGCTGTACAGTGTTAATAATTCACTGGCAATAGAGGTAATGATGTATGTATGGTTCTTGGCTACTAGCCATGATGGATGTTTAAAATCAATAGATTGTTCACTATGTACAGCAACCTCCCAGTGCTTAACCACCATACTGTATGTTGATCATTCAGGATGGATTTTATACATTTTAGGATGCACGGTTAACGTAGGAGTAAAGTTGCCATTATGATCATTCTCGTAAAGTAACCTGTAGATTAAACTATATAAAGTTTGCATGACCTGTCAAGTGTAGTGAAAGTCTATTAATAATCAGCAAGTTACTTTTTGAAATTCTCAATTTTAAGTTTTTAATCATATAGTTAATTAGAGCCTTAAAGAAGCTTTCCAAAGATTTAGGACACATGTATACTAAAGCTTGGAGACCTTATCATGTCCTTTATAGAACATTATAACTACTAGCACCCAAAGGTTTCTTTTGCTTGTTTCTTTTGTTATGGGGGAACATTACACACCTTAATTTGCAGTTGAATTACACTATTTTAAATGATATAATGAAAGGTAAGTTGGATGTTGCAGGTATATTTTTTGTCAGAGTATTTGTCATCTTTCTAGTGGTTTAATAAATGATAGTATTTATTAATATCTGAGGGACATCTGAAAAATGGGTATAAAATTATTCATTACACTTCCGGTTTAACTTTTACTACCTATTATATCTCCTACTCTGATGATACTTTTCTAAGAAAGTTGTGACTTACCATGACTCAAGTTAATATGTAATCATATGCTCAGAGAAAAGTACTTACTAGCTGCTGTATATTGTGTTATTACTGTATCTGTTTACTTGTGCTACAATCGCAATAATTTGGCGACGAGGTCAGTAATAATGGTATTAATACTAATAGAAAAGTGTAAAGTCAAGTAGGTAAATGCATGTAGATTCAGAAAAGTTAACATCCTCATCGATAATTCATTGTGTTTGTAGCACAAGTAATCGAGGCAGTAGAAACACAGTATAATTAACTATTGTTTTATCCATTGTCAGGTAAATAATTAAAGAACTTTCTGCCGCCAAAACTTGTTTACTCTATACTGTTAATCTGAAACAAACTGGCAGAAGTATACCATGTTTGTGTGTATGAACTATCAATAGCTACATAGACATTTAGATGTATGTGTTTTACCCCCCTAGCCTTATTTGAAAGACTGATTTGTCAAATTAATCCTCTCAGCAGTTGTTTAACCTCAACATTAACCCATTGTCACAGAATCACTCATATGTTTTGTGTGTGTATCTTTCGTCAAGGTTTATACAACAGGTTTCAACTAAAAAAAAACTAGGTTAGAAACCATTAGAATTAAACTCTCGTATCTTAAGTATTTTACCTCCCATATCTACAGTATTTTACTAGATCTAGGCACTTGTTCACACTAGTGTTGGGTACAATAGGTCACAGAAATTAAAGGCTATTGAACAATGTGAACAACACACTCACACACTGTGAGAGGGCATGGTGTGATTCCCAGATCAGATTCTGCCAAATTGTGGTCTGATCATGATGTCATGATGTCATGATGAGGTGATATCAGCTGAGCTCTTGAAATGATGATTGAGGAAGAGAAAAGATCTACAGTAACTATTGTATTTTTAGGTATATATACTATGTGCACTTGTTGAGCTACAGTGTCAGAATATAGAACCTCATGAAATTCCTTGGATGGGATGAATACATTCATGTACATGTGTACAAAAGGAAATTATACAAATGAGTTCTGTAAGAATTTAAATCAGCAAATCATGGCCCCACAGGAATAAATTGGAGTATATTCAGATACTTTTAGTTTTCAGTACAAAACTCGTCGGCTAAAATTTCCCAGTGAATGACACATTCATGATTAATATAAGACAACTTCCCATGAGAACCTGTTTTGTGGTTTTTTCAATAAAAGTCCCATGTTTTTGCACCGATAGCTTCCCATTGTATAATGCAGTCGCTTATGGGAAATGAGGAACTTGTACTACTAAGTAGAGAAAGTACTACTGTAATTCAACCCTACAGTACTGGAAGTACTTCAATGTATATATATTGACCTTTGAAGTACTGTAGCCTACCCATAAAATTTCCTTTTTGAACTCTTTAAAAGCTTACAGAGAAACCAGGAGAACAGAGCCAACAAAATGGTGGTATCCGAAGGACAATGGTTGTTGTGGTCTCCAACTTTGTCTCTTCTTAATACCGAAGTTGTAACCTGCTGTTGTCATATACCCATATGGTCATCGCATGACCCTATATAGTTGTAGTTAATTCCATAATCACTTTTATATAGATCTATACTCAATTTCTTTGAGCAAATTTGCAGCTTAAAAATTTGGTCTGCACTTGTTTACTTAGGAAGACCACAACTCTCATTTTATAGGACCTATAAATACAGCCTGCGCAACCTTACTCAAGTATGAGAATTTAGTTTGCTGACTATAAAGGTAGGCTTACGAAGCATAATTTACAGTACGAACCCACTTTTGTGAAAAAAGATGGAATGAAACTACTATTGGGGATGAATGGCATATGAGGGGAGGGGGACATATCAAGGAACAGATGATTTACTTTTATGACTCTCTCTTATTACCTGTCTCCAGTCTACATCTGCACACAAATCTACCTAGCCTACATATCAGGGAAGGGATGGTATGAAGGGAGGGGATAGGGGTTTTAAGAAGAAGGATCCACATGCTGCTTAATATATACTGTGCATAGTACTGCAATAACAATAATAGACTTCACTCATCTCTTTCCTGTACGTCTCCAGTCTATACAACTTTCCTCTTCTATTACCGACTAACTTGGTGATGTTTCAACACTGCGCCCACATCCCTGCATGGCTCCACCACTATTTCTTCCTTCCAAATTTCCGTAATACAGAAGTGGTACATGTCACACCATCAGTAGATAGAATTGGTGCCAAGGTATTATTGCATTCGGTGATCAACAACTTTATTAAGTATATTACTATGATATCATTTGATTAATTTCAACTTTACTTTGACTGAGTAAAGAGCACATGTGTTCCATCTCACATGATTTTCATATGTACACTATATGTGCTTCTATGGAATCACGTACCAGCAAAACGGAAGCAAGTGGCAGCATATCATGATCTGTGCACAGATGGAAAACAATACTGTCCTAACACTACAGTATATTGCTGATGTTTATCTCATGTCAAGAAGTTAATAATCACAGGCAATCTACATCATAAGTATCAAATTCTGAAGGTTTTCCACTCCATTGTTTGTATGGAATTGTTTATTTCGAATGCATTAAAACATGATGACTTTGCCAACTTTGCCAAAGTCAGGTGATAGTTACTGTATTTCGAAGATCTGATCTTTTGACTTTAATTTCTAAGAACCCTTTTGGGGAGTATGAAAGTATGAGGGAAATGAATGAGCCCAAAATAGCTTTTTTTTTTTTTTAAATAAACCCCATTTGAAGCAAACTAGTTTTGATGCCAAGAATATCTATAAACCATGTGTTGCAGAACTGGTGATCTGTTCAGAGGTGAGAGGTCATTTCCAGGGTAATAAACATGTGCTAGATCAAGAAAACAATACATAGTTTGGGAACAATACAACAATAGCATATATTGTTAGATATTACCTTTAAATCATGTGATAACTATGGGAGATTTGTGGCTTTGGTTTCACCTTTAGTATATATATCCCCCTTGGCACAGGTACAGAAGATTACATTTCAAAATATGTTTAACCTGCTGAAGGATGTCATTCATGGTTTCTCAAATAAATTTGGTAAAGTTTCCAAAAATCTCCAAGTTAAATTCCAGATATTACAACCAAGTGGAGGGTAAAATTTCGGGCAGGACTTTTTTTGTAACTGAGGCACAACTGTGTTTGGACAATAGTGAAAGTTATAATTATTACTTGGGGGATACCTCCAAAAGACTGGCACCAAATTACCAATTTATTTTTATTTGATGCTTTATTCCCTGATGAAGCAAGGAGAGAGGAGATGGTAGGGGAGAGGATAGGTTGGAAAGGTGGTGAAGGGAAAAGGGTTGGTGGAGGAAAAAGGGTTAAGGAGGGATAATTGTTTCCTGATTAAGACTTTTGAGGCATTATTCCCTGATACCCTTTGAAGTACACATGGGAAACGGGAGATTGAAACAGGGAAGGGGTAGGTTGGAATAGTGGAGGGGGAGCTGGAAGGGCCTACTGTAATAAAAACAGATATATGTTGATGGTACCTGGTGAGGTTGTGAGGGATGAGCGGTAGATTTTATATTCAGGACCTTTGGGTCTTTATATACACTGTATAGATACTCCCTGCAAATTCTTTATTAATAAAAAGTACATAAACTGTCCAGTTTACACGGATATTGAAGTACTTTAATGTTCTAGTACTCGGGCTTATTGTTTTATTGTTACTTTCTGTAATAATTTTAACAGAGAAATTATTGCTTTCATCTTTAAAACAATACAAAAAGCTCTACACTTGAGATGCTATGCATGCATATGTCAACTCTTAGCAGGTTTACAAATGAATTGATGAATGCATGGATTTTTGTTCCTCGCTTACCTGTCTCCTCACAACCTTAGCACCCGTTCTACCGTGCCTATATTGTCCATGGTAACATTTTAACACTGTGCACCCTCCATGTCCCCCCTTCTCATTCTACCATCTTAAGTGCCTACACACGTTTTTTGAGTGGAATTTTTTCCTTCGGATTTAGTCCTATTGGTAGCAGAAGTTTCGGGAGTTCATTTCTTCTATCGAACTCTGGAATGCCTTGTCTCATGGTGGGATCTATAGCCAAATGTCATGGATAAAAGAAGGAGGTTTATATGGAATTGTAGTTATATAGAATTTTATTAAAACAGGATGAGTTTTCTTTGACTTAATAATATTTTGCAGGGCTTGGCTGTCCAATCTCCATCTTGTGTCTTTTTGGGGGAGGGGGATGGGGAGATTGGTAGGTCTGTAAATTTTGTTTCATTTGTTTCAATTATTATCTGTCTCTTTGATCAATGATATGTTAGTCAAAAAGTTGTATCTTTGTTTTTTCAGATCTGCTGGCTCCTGCGAGTAAAATTTTGACTGTCGATGCAGAGGGATCCGTACAACTGCGGTCGTCGAGCAGAGAGGATTGCGAGTACCAACCGCAGACTGTACACAGCTTCTTAAAGAAAGTCATGGAAAAGTACCCCAACAAAGATGCATTAAGTATCAAACGGAACGGTGTTTGGATCAATTGGACCTACTCCGAATATTACCAGCAATGTCGCATAGTGGCCAAGGCTTTCCTCAAGGTATTATTAATTTAGGCTTTATAAGAATCTTTCAGAGTAGGTTCATGAAACAACTTATATTTATTTATTAAATGTTAGCATTTTTTTTTTTGGCAGGAAAGGTGTTTTTATAATGGTTTTATTCTTTCTTTTAAAGTAAAATCAAAATAAAATAAAACTGTTAGCAAACTTGCTTATCCACTAAAGTGCCTGTGTGAGAGAATGTGTAAAAGTGAGTGGGTCTGAAGAAGATCCTGCTAGGTTTGAACATCAGATCCTCTAACTTTTAAAACTTGATAAGCAAACGGTGAGTGGCTAAATGCATTGAATGAGCATATACAGTATATGCTGTACAAGACAAGAAATAAATTCTATCAGTTCTGGTAGTATATCAAAATCAAATTTCAAGCTTTGATGTGAACTATTCTCTTAACATTATAGCTTTATCAAATCAAAATGGCTGGAGTACCTACAGTGGTCTAGCACATGGACCATAATAATATCAGTTCCTCTGAAGGAAACAAAGCCAAAACAACAGAAATCAATGGAAATTAGGAATGGTCCAATACAGCTTGCTTGTCATATGATGGTAATGGATTTTTATGATGGTAATGGATAAACAAAGGGTAAAGGAAAGTGTTTAATGTGCCAACATATGGACCTGTACAGAGGAACGGATATCATGATCGAATGTGCAAAAGAGGAGCATTCATGAAGTGAATCATTTGAAAAAGTGAAACAGTTGAAAAGTGAAATGAATATGTAGTAGAATATTAATATCATGATTGTGGAAACATTCTATAGGTCGAGAAAGAATTTAGTATTTAAATTAGAATACTTGTTCATTTGACCTTTCACCTCATAGTCAAACAAACAAAACAGGAGTGTGCACGTCCTGTTTGTGTTGATCCCAACCTGTCCAGTAAATTTAAAGTGCTAGGTATTTGTTTTTGTTTTTTGTGCCTCAAAATGGCCTCAACCAGCTGATGATCAGTAGTCTTCACATGACAAGAATTACAAATAGCCTAGACTGTAACATTCAAATCAGGCTAGTCCTAGATAAA
This sequence comes from Apostichopus japonicus, assembly GCF_037975245.1. Taxonomy (NCBI): domain Eukaryota; kingdom Metazoa; phylum Echinodermata; class Holothuroidea; order Aspidochirotida; family Stichopodidae; genus Apostichopus; species Apostichopus japonicus. Next base: position 10,281,625 of record NC_092573.1, read on the forward strand.
TTGGGTGAAGTTGTTTTGAATTTAAGTTCTATATCTGTATATCTGTATATATTGGAATTACGACCTTCCTTACCGGTTTCGAACCTCTAGACATACAATCAGCGTCCATAGCCTAGTGGTTAGGGTGTCCGCGTACAGAGCGGGAGGCCCAGGTTCGAATCCCGGTGGAGGCTGGAAGTTTTAACACTGTTCTTGATTTTCCAACTCATTACGATTTTCAATTATATATATATACACAAAGATTCAGATGTTCACTTCCTGCTGCAAAAGTGCTCAATACATAGAAGTAGAGCAAGTACACAAAGTATACATTTACGGTAACATACAGCATGTTGTTACTCGAGTTTCACACCGCACACTGCTGGCGTGAAACTCGAGTAACAACATGCTGTACGTTAAGTATATTATATATATATGTTCTGTGACAGGAGATACGTACAGGTACTGGATCTACTTTTAACATTGTTAACTCATTTCACTTTGTTTTTTTTTTTGCTTTTGTTTCTTATAGCTTGGTCTGAAAAGGTTTCATGGTGTTGGGATTATTGGGTTTAATTCTCCAGAATGGTTTTTGGCAGACATTGGGGCCATGTTTGCAGGGTGAGTAGCACACATAAAGGATGTGTACCTAGCAGTTTCATTATTTACAGCTTATACACAGAGAATGTTAGAGAAATAACTGACATCCGCTTGAAGTGAATAGTTACTAGAAGTGGTATGATGTTGGAAAAATCTTGCTGGTGTCAAAATTTTTCGCCTTTTTTAGCTGCCGGTAAAAACCCCCAAATTGAAAAGGATTCTAATCAAGTTGTCCTGTACATTTGGTACAATGGTAGGACCAGTTTGTGAACACCAACGAAGTACAGATGGTAACCCAAAAAGGCGGATACAAAACGATAAAAAAAAAACTTCTCGGCACTTTAGCTGGTAGAATGAGAATATGATATTTGAGCATTAGAAATCAAATTCTGATCACCTGAAGGATTTCCGTTATGGTCAGAACCTAAAAATGCCTTTTCTGCAACTTTCTGTTAAATATTCTTGTTATGAAGAATGACAAGCAATGATTACTAAGCCAGTTGGTCTAATTTCACAAGTGTTTCTACTGTACTACTTTATCTTTAACAGCAATTTTGCTCAATACTTAAAATTCAACATATAATTATAGTTATATATATATAGGCAAAAAAAACTGCAGTTTCATTTAGTCAGCTTCTTTTCTTTCCGAGTCATGTGATATTTCTTTATGCATGGAATTTAACAATCTAATTTTAATGAAATTATATTTTGCAATATCATTAATGCCAGCTTTTAGAAAAAATTATCATAATGAGTAAAGTGGTTTCACATCATTGTCTTAATGTGTTCCTTTAGTACAGGAAATAAAATAACCTAAGGGTGTGAATGGTGTTGTGTAACAAAATTTATAATTAGTATGCTGTAACAGGTTCAGATATTTTTGCTGAAGATTCTGTATCTCTGTGCAAATTTGTTGTCATTTTCTACCTACAGTACATAGACAACCCTTGACAAGTTATGCCAGTGATGGGGGGGGGGGGGGGGTTGCGATGGTTTAAAGAGTTAAAAAAGGGTATAAAAGTCTTATAAACCTCTAAGTCTATAGTCTCATGTTCATCATTGAATCACAAGAAATTATGAGGGGGCTCTATCTAAATAATTTATTATTTTAAATTTCCTTTTTCCCGACATTTGCATAATTTAATTTCTATTTGGTTATTAATCCTTCTTTCAGTATAATTAGAGGGGTTTTCCCTGCTTGTATGTATATATCATAAAACTTCTCTTTTTCCTTTACAGAGGATTTGCGACAGGGATCTACACGACCAACTCTCCCGAGGCCTGTCAGTATGTTGCAGGGAACTGTGAAGCAAATATAATCATTGTGGAAAATACCATCCAGCTGAAGAAAATTCTTAAAGTTTGGCCTCAGTTGCCACATGTGAAAGCTGTGATTCAATACACTGGGGTCATAGAAGAGAAAAGAGAAAACTTGTATTCTGTAAGTTAAAAATCGTCTTGAGTTTGATAATGGTAGGGAGGGTTCCATCAGCAACTTTCAGGTTCTGTTCAAGCCACATCCGATATTACCATCACAACATGCACCATCACAGATCAGTTTAGGACTTGATTTTCAGTTGCAATTACTATTTTTAACCATTTCTTACCTGTTACATCTGTCAGAATAAAATAAAAAAATAAACCTAGTTTGCTACTTTGAAAAAAAGAAAAATAGTGGGAGCAAATCTAACAGCAAACTACAAGTGAGTGTTCAAAGAAGTACACTTTGTTCTAAATGTTTATCAGATCCTTGTGTATTGTTTGGGAAATGTTTAAAACTCGATCAGAAAATCACCCAAAAGCTACAATTTATAGAGCTAGATGGCAGATTTAAGATTCATTTCAATCAATTTATCTTCTTAAGACTGTTGATTTCCATCTGGAATTGCTTGCTTTTGTTACATCAATCTGAGAGTTTATTCGTGGATGACAGAATATGTTTTTGTTTGAGATTCCCCTTGAATCTGTTTGTCGGCCTCTCTTAAGTATTGTTGCTGGGTAAATGCAACCCTAGGTTTGTACTTGAAAGAGCTTAAGTGTATACCAAAGGTGTTAAAGCTGTGTTGTTATTACCCGCAATCATTTCATCTCAACGGTCTTATTTGAGGATCTGAGGAATTTAAGTCTTCTCTTATATCTGTCCTTCTTTCTACTTATTGAAATTTCCCATCTATCTACCCTACTAAATTACAAATGTATTGTACTTGGGGTAAGTTTCATTCATCACAAAAGCACATGAAGAGAGGAATAGTAGTGTGACATTAATGATGTCTGCGATCACTAGATTATAACAAGACGTGACAGACCTTCTATTGTGATTTAAGAGACAGGGTGATGTCCTTTATTCAGGTAAGATTTATTTATCCAGAGAAACCTAAGCTTTAGTTGAAATACGTCTAACGCCCTGCCAAAACCTGTCCAATTACAACAACGGGACATGAAATGTTTCGTTATTGTAATTAGTAAGGTGATATTAAACAAGCTCAGTTGCCAATTTATTGCAGACATTTTTTACACTTTATCTTTCTTTGTTTGTTTCCAAAAGTGGTCAGAACTTATGGAGATGGGTAAAAAGGAAGCAGATGAACCATTGGATGCTATCATAGCATCTCAGAAACCAAACCAGTGTTGTACTCTCATCTATACCTCAGGGACTACAGGCAACCCAAAGGGGGTCATGCTCAGCCATGACAATGTAAGTCAGGGGTGGCTACGGACATAGATCATGTGGGTCACAGTATTGTACACTATCCACCAACACTTGTTGGAAGGAAAGGCATATTACATTACACCAACACTTCAGAATGTTCCTATTCTACGAAGGAAAGGCATATTACATTACACCAACACTTCAGAATGTTCCTATTCTACGAAGGAAAGGCATATTACATTACACCAACACTTCAGAATGTTCCTATTCTACGAAGGAAAGGCATATTACATTACACCAACACTTCAGAATGTTCCTATTCTACGAAGGAAAGGCATATTACATTACACCAACACTTCAGAATGTTCCTATTCTACGAAGGAAAGGCATATTACATTACACCAACACTTCAGAATGTTCCTATTCTACGAAGGAAAGGCATATTACTTTACACCAACACTTCAGAATGTTCCTATTCTACGAAGGAAAGGCATATTACATTACACCAACACTTCAGGATGTTCCTATTCTACGAAGGAAAGGCATATTACATTACACCAACACTTCAGGATGTTCCTATTCTACGAAGGAAAGGCATATTACATTACACCAACACTTCAGGATGTTCCTATTCTACGAAGGAAAGGCATATTACATTACACCAACACTTCAGGATGTTCCTATTCTACGAAGGAAAGGCATATTACATTACACCAACACTTCAGGATGTTCCTATTCTACGAAGGAAAGGCATATTACATTACACCAACACTTCAGGATGTTCCTATTCTACGAAGGAAAGGCATATTACATTACACCAACACTTCAGGATGTTCCTATTCTACGAAGGAAAGGCATATTACATTACACCAACACTTCAGGATGTTCCTATTCTACGAAGGAAAGGCATATTACATTACACCAACACTTCAGGATGTTCCTATTCTACGAAGGAAAGGCATATTACATTACACCAACACTTCAGGATGTTCCTATTCTACGAAGGAAAGGCATATTACATTACACCAACACTTCAGGATGTTCCTATTCTACGAAGGAAAGGCATATTACATTACACCAACACTTCAGGATGTTCCTATTCTACGAAGGAAAGGCATATTACATTACACCAACACTTCAGGATGTTCCTATTCTACGAAGGAAAGGCATATTACATTACACCAACACTTCAGGATGTTCCTATTCTACGAAGGAAAGGCATATTACATTACACCAACACTTCAGGATGTTCCTATTCTACGAAGGAAAGGCATATTACATTACACCAACACTTCAGGATGTTCCTATTCTACGAAGGAAAGGCATATTACATTACACCAACACTTCAGGATGTTCCTATTGTACGAAGGAAAGGCATATTACATTACACCAACACTTCAGGATGTTCCTATTCTACGAAGGAAAGGCATATTACATTACACCAACACTTCAGGATGTTCCTATTCTACGAAGGAAAGGCATATTACATTACACCAACACTGCAGGATGTTCCTATTCTACGAAGGAAAGGCATATTACATTACACCAACACTTCAGGATGTTCCTATTCTACGAAGGTAAGGCATATTACATTACACCAACTCTTCAGGATGTTCCTATTCTACGAAGGAAAGGCATATTACATTACACCAACACTTCAGGATGTTCCTATTGTACGAAGGAAAGGCATATTACATTACACCAACACTTCAGGATGTTCCTATTGTACGAAGGAAAGGCATATTACATTACACCAACACTTCAGGATGTTCCTATTGTACGAAGGAAAGGCATATTACATTACACCAACACTTCAGAATGTTCCTATTGTACGAAGGAAAGGCATATTACATTACACCAACACTTCAGAATGTTCCTATTCTACGAAGGAAAGGCATATTACATTACACCAACACTTCAGAATGTTCCTATTCTACGAAGGAAAGGCATATTACATTACACCAACACTTCAGAATGTTCCTATTCTACGAAGGAAAGGCATATTACATTACACCAGCACTTCAGAATGTTCCTATTCTACGAAGGAAAGGCATATTACATTACACCAACACTTCAGAATGTTCCTATTGTACGAAGGAAAGGCATATTACATTACACCAACACTTCAGGATGTTCCTATTCTACGAAGGAAAGGCATATTACATTACACCAACACTTCAGAATGTTCCTATTCTATGAAGGAAAGGCATATTACATTACACCAACACTTCAGGATGTTCCTATTCTATGAAGGAAAGGCATATTACATTACACCAACACTTCAGGATGTTCCTATTCTACGAAGGAAAGGCATATTACATTACACCAACACTTCAGAATGTTCCTATTCTATGAAGGAAAGGCATATTACATTACACCAACACTTCAGGATGTTCCTATTCTATGAAGGAAAGGCATATTACATTACACCAACACTTCAGAATGTTCCTATTCTATGAAGGAAAGGCATATTACATTACACCAACACTTCAGAATGTTCCTATTCTATGAAGGAAAGGCATATTACATTATATGAAATTAAAAGTACTACATAAGTACATATCACACATAGGCTGTGTAAATAGACTCCCCAAAGTTTACATATTTAATGCTGTTTTTTCATTCGGTCATTCAGCAAACTTCTTTGCTTTAGTTCATTGATGGTTGAAGAAAAATATTGCTCCAATGTTATATTGGCTGCAGGGATGTTCCCCGAAGGAAAGTAATATATTACTTTACATTAAAATAAACATTCTACATACTACACATCGCAAGAAGGCTCTATAAATAGACTTCCTAAAAGTATACATATTTAATGCTGTTTCTTCTTTCTTTCATTCATCAAAATTCTTTGCTTCATTTCGTTTCTGGTTGAAGAAAAATATTGCTTCACTGTGTTATAATGGTTAATTGGGCCGGAGAGATAGGACTTTGAAATGTTCATGGATGCTGTGCTTTGCCCAGAAATGTTCAAGAATAGTTTTCATTTTCATTTTATGTTGGATATGTAGCTTGGGGTTTTTCTTGGGGGGACTTTGATCTCCCCCTCCCCCCTTTGTGTAATGAAATCAACATTTATTTATTTATTTGACTTGTTCATATATTTATAGGTTATATGGATCGCAATGGGAACTTCTCGTATGGCCAAAATGGAGTACGGTGTCCACAAGGTTGTCAGCTACCTCCCACTTAGCCACATAGCTGCTCAAGTCATGGACCTTTACGCCCCCATAGCATTGGCTGGTACCACATACTTTGCCCAACCAGATGCCCTAAAGGTAATCTATGTATGAATATGTCACTGTAAGAGACCTTCTGGCATTTGACTCAGTTCTTATAAGATATTACTACAGTAATCAAGGTTTAACTCAGCATCAGGAATCGCATTCAGTCAAGACTTCAAAGTATGTTACAATATTTGTTTTTACTGGGCCAAGAAAAGCTATAAAAAAAAAAGAAAGAGGTAAAATAAGTTTATTTCTTAATTTTGTAACAATAGAACTGTTTAGTAAGATGAGCAATTGCTTGTGTCAGGCCTTGTAGTCTTTGTAATGAATATTCATAGAATTATAATATTCGTAGAATTATAATATTCATAGAATTATATTGCAGGCTTGAAAGGGTTAGCACCAATCCTCCTGCTTTCAGGGGTTAGACACAGTACATCTGGGAGAGTCAAATGTACCCAGGGGGGTAAGAACTGGAGGGGGCACGTGCCCCCCCCCCCCACTTTTTTTCCAAAAATAGCAAATGTGCCCTACTGGCAAATAAAATGTGGCCCTTTGATGAAGAACTGTCTTTTGGATATCTTAAGCCTTTGTTAATTTTAATATTTTATTTTATTTATTCATGTGCACCATAACAGTATTGATAGCATACTAACAAATCATATATATTAAAGTGATATGGCCGGTGTGTATCAGTTTATAGTATAGCGAGTGGTGGTTGTGCAATGAAAAAGTGCCCCTCTGGTGCTGTGCCGCCCCACTTTTTGGAAGCTTCCTACCCCCCTGAATGTACCCAAGCAGCTAACCTCATCTTCAAATACCTGGGTGCGGTGAACACGCTCAGTTAATGTCAGTACAGTGCAGCCATGACGAACATGAAATGGAAACCACATATGTAAATCAGAAATGTTGAAGCACGTAAATTGTCTTTCTTAAGTTCACAAGTTTTTGCAGCTGTAGAAAGCGACCGTGGAATATTTTTCCGTTTTACACCCATTAAACCATGCCACCATATCGATTGTTTATTGTGACAGGGTACGCTGGTGGAAACGTTAAGAGAAATCCGGCCGTCAGGTTTCATGGGAGTTCCTCGAGTCTGGGAGAAAATATACGAGCAAATGAGGGCAGCGTCTGCGAATATCACCGGAATAAAGAAGAGGATAGCCGTGTGGGCTAAAGGAGTTGGTTACCGTGGAAACATTGCTCAAATGAAAGGGTAAGAAGAAATTGAAGTTCCTAAAGCAAACCATTGTTGTGTTTCTTTTTTAATTACACCTGTCTGGAGACTGAATTAAAAAAAGTGACATTTTGTCATTTGTAGGTCTTTTCTTTGTCATACAATACTGAGCCCTGGGAAGTAGCTAAGTGCTAGTACATTTCTATAAATACTTAACCTCAGTGGTGGATGTTTTCATTTAAAGTCTTGAAAGCAGTTTTTATGGTACATTTGTTAAACTTTTCAGTTCTGTTTCGATACAAACATACCCTGACAAGCCTGTTCAATGCTGTGATAACTTTTAATTTAAATAGTTATGGAAAAAGCTGAAAAAGGTTTTATTCTCTAACTAAACCATACTTACAATAATCTCCTCAACATTTTGATGTTTACATTGACTTGCACCTGTGAGAAAAAAAAGTTTCTATACTCTTAGAGTTTAAATCTCAAACTATACTTTATTGTGCTGACAATTTCCAAACTGTCAAAGTTATCTGAATGTCATAAAGTACCCTCACTTTTTTTTTTAATGATGGTATAAACTCTGTCTTAGTTGGCACTCCTTACTTTATTACGGATTATTAGTGTACTCACTTGCAGGGTGTCAATGTGAATGTGAGGGTATGTCTCTACAGTGTGTGTTATATTTATTCCTTGTGAAGGTATCCATGTGACTCTATCCTTGTATATCTTTCATCTTTTTACTCAAGGACAGCTACTTCCGTTAATGGATGTAACCAATGGCCTGTATTACTAGACTGCTAGTTATCCAGGTCATTGAATTTGATAGATAGCATAAACTCTGCATTAGTTTGACCTCAAACGATACAAATGTTCGTAACATGATATGCAATTGACCAACCTCAGACAACCCTTTCACATTCTTTTTTATTTCTTGAACAGAAGTTACATAGTTACATAGTATTAAGTGAGAAAAACTTCTCGTAAAAAGTTTTTTAGCAAGCAGACTTGCAAATAGACCTTTCAAACGAATGCTCAATTGAAGAAAGTTGAACATTTCATTTCTGGGGCCGTGGGGGGGGGGGGGGAAGGGGTTGAGTTATTGAATTGGTATAGAGTGTTTGTCAGTTGTAGTTTTGATTGACTTGCCTTTCAACAGATGAAGAGTTTAATTCAATGAACCAGAGAAAATTTTGGCAGAATTGGAGGTTAAAATCTGTTTGTTGAAACATTTCCTTTCACTTGGTCCACTGGTTGAGAATATCTTAAACCTTTGGCAGGATCTGTAGATGCATTTCACCTTATGTATAGTCATTGGCACAATTATGATGTTAAGGTGTGCACTGCTATCCAACAATGCCACTGTGTATTCATGAAAGGTCATAGTTCAAAGGTGCTGTTAATGGTTCACCAATCAAATATACTTCATCAATGTCATAGACAATCATTGAACAGTTATGTTGTGCTCTCATGATCAGTTAATTAATATATATGCTGTAATGATTCTAATTATTATATGAAGTCATATGACCACGTTCCTTGGTTATTTATGAATATTCATTCAACAATTATGTCAATAAGCTATGCAAAGACTACACACAGTTGTGACAACTGTTTTTTTATATACTGTACATTCATGTCATGCTTCAAAGCACTTTACTGACAGTATGAGCAGTATGAATATCATGTTTCTATCAGAAGAAAATAGTAATAATTCATAAAATAGTTATGAAGGAGGCTCAGTGGACACATATGTCATTTTGTTATAATCAACAGCAGGGGAATAGGTATGCTTTTAAACAATGAAGAGTGATTTAACTAATATACTTCTGTTTCATGAATAGGCATAACTCAAGTTTATTGCCCTCTCATTTTTATTTTAATGTTTTTGTTTTATCACTAAACAATGTGTTACGTTTAATGTTATTGTTTCTTTATCTTACCAGGGAACAATTGCCATGGGGGTGGACATTGGCCAAGATATTGCTATTTAATAAGGTAAGTTATTATATGCTACTTTACTTATATATATATCTGTATTCTTTTTGTACTGATTAGGAAAATACATATGTGATTTCAAAGATTCTGTTTTGTTACAATTTTCTATACAGTTCTCATACCTTCCAGACATTAAACAAATGATGAACAAATAATGATATAAACAAATGATGTAAAGGCACCAGTGGTTAACGCTGGTGCCTTTCAATAATAAGGTCCCCGGTTCGAGTCACTCCCAGATTAATGTATGTCGTCCAGTTACAGAGTTGTTGACAATTAACATTTCATAATCATGGACGTTAAATATGAATGTAAGAGACTGACTTCGGTCAGCTTGCGCCTTTGATAAGCCAATGAGGCTTCTTCGCGAGTTCCTGCTTGCAGGAGGATCTAATATACATATTAATGCAGTAATCATATAGCTTTATCTAATTTGAATTTGCTATAATAAATGTTACCCATGTAAACTTGGCATCAAGAGTAGTCATGTACAATTCTGAGAGTCTTAAGAGAATGATAATGTCCCCAGTTCAATCAGGTTAGTGCTTAATGTCTGTACTAATCATAACTCATGTGTTTTGTTGTCATACCTTTGACAGGTTCGCAACACCCTTGGTATGGATCGCTGCACCCTTCTCATTTCAACCGGGGCACCTCTATCCAAAGAGATCCAGGAATATTTCCTGGGTGTCAATATCCCAATTTATGATGTCTATGGGATGAGTGAGAGCACAGGTCAGTGTCTACTTTCCTTTGAAACTAATCGGCAAGCTAGGTTAACAGAAGATGGTCACACTGGGTATGGTTACAAACTACCACACTGGGTATGGTAACAAACAACCACAGTGGGCATGGTTACAAACTACCACACTAGGTATGGTTACAAACTGCCACACTGGGTATGGTTACAAACTGCCACACTGGGTATGGTTACAAACTGCCACACTGGGTATGGTTACAAACTACCACACTGGGTATGGTTACAAACTGCCACACTAGGTTTAGTTACAAACTGCCACACTGGGTATGGGTAAAAACTGCCACACTTGGTATAGGTACAAACTGCCACACTGGGTATGGGTACAAACTGCCACACTGGGTATGGTTACAAACTGCCACAATGGGTGTGAGTACAAACTGCCACACTGGGTATGGTTACAAACTACCACACTGGGTATGGTTACAAACTGCCACACTGGGTATGGGTACAAACTGCCACACTGGGTATGGGTATAAACTACCTGGTACATTCCTCTTCCATTACACCATCTCCCTACCTGTTGCCTACCATCTAATCATTGCTTGTTTAGATTGATCAACCATTGTCAGATCAAAGACAAGAAAAGTTCCAAGCTTGAACTATATTGAAAACCATCCATCATCAATAGTGTTAGGGCCAGTAGTTTTAAGTGGTGTTTGTACAATAACACCAATCTACTCTTTCTTTTTCCTTTCTGGTTGATTGCTCCTAAGGCTGAATAGTAATAATGAGAACTTATTAGTTTTTCACTATGAGAGGAATTAATTATAATAATAACAAATCCATTTCTGCAAGATGGGCTATATCCAAATTTCTGCAAATATTCTGCAAATAATGCTGCAAATTTCTGCTGTATAAATCTTATATGCCTTTGGAGAGCATTGATATATATTTTTTGTAAAAGGAAGGAATAGGGAAAGGGAAATGTTTCAAACATATCCTATAACATGAAGAAACTGTCACTCCAATCCTCCAGTCATGTCAAAGTAATGGAACATTTCATGTTCTGGAAACTCATAGGAAAAAAAGAGCATCCGAATTCAAAAGTCATGGGAAAGTCATAGCAAAGATTTTTCTATGGTGGTCTTTTTGTTTCCTTCGGAAAATTTTGCCTCAGACCAAAACAAAAGTACATACATGTTCAGTTAGGCATGACAAAACCATAGGTATTATGAATCCTCCTAACACTGTATCTTACACTCAAGTTTACTCGCACAGTGATATATATTTATGTCGCGAACACAAGCTGCTGTACTTAAAGTATCGATGCAATTATTTTATGTCAATATTATATATTACGACATAAATAATCTCACAGGTTGGTTAAGAAAACGTAAACAAATTTCTTGAGCTCAATTATTTATTGATGATTTATCTTTCACTTTTGTCCCCATTTCTGCTCATACTTCTTCGTTTTCTTCATTCATACATTTTTATCATTTTTCCTTTCTTGCTTTCATGACAGGTCCTCACACTCTCAACCTTCCTGATGATTTCAGGTTGGGAAGTGTAGGTAAAACTATTTGGGGAGGAAAGTCAAAAGTTATGCACCCTGATTCTGATGGCATTGGAGAGGTAAAAATCTATATTTAACCATTTATTTTTGCAGCTTTTAATTTATCAAGAATGGTTTAACCAGGGATAAAGTCAAGTATTTCTAGCCGTGGACAAGCCAAAGAAAGATGAAATGTACATTGAGATCTCTGGGGCAAATGAAATGGTTTGCAAATTAGTTAAAAATGATCAGGCTCTACCCGCAGATAAGAAACGTTAACCACGTAACACTGCGCTTCTTCACCTTAATGTGTCGATGTTCAGTGTGGTAAACATGGTTCTAACATGTGCTTGAAAACCTTGAATGTGCTTGAATGTAATTAGACTTTTTGCAAGGCCTTACTTATGGGATACATTTGCAATATGTTAATTGTCAAAGAATAATGCAATTTCCAACAACCGAAATAGCGTCAATATATTTTATGTAGTGTGTTCTTAATGGCTGCAAATGAGTATGCTTAACAGCTTGGAAAAACATAAAATTGATACTTTCGTTCTAAGATACTTAGGAAAGTATTTGAATTTTGTTTTAAGTATGTGTGAAGTCTCTGTAAAATTATTTTGTTCCAGTCAGATTGTTAGATTAGATTAGACTAGATTAGATTAGAATAGATTCACCATGGTTCCTGATCTGTTACAAAGACCAAAGCCGGACTCGTCCAACTGAGGATTTAATTTCTCATTTTAATAGTAGTAGAATTTTTAATTTTCCTTTATAACAGGATCACTATTAGAAAACGTTTGAAAATGGTGGGTAAATGAAACTCGCAATGAGTTTTAATATCTCGTTGAGTGATAGTGTTTTTAACTTTACTTTATGCTGATCAGTGCATTAACATGAAACTTTAATATTCAATTCATTAGGTGGAAATGCACATGAAATTACAAATAAAAAATTGCAATGTTCCTAGAATCAGAGAAAACGTATTTGAAGGAGATAATTTGACCATGAAATATATTTTGTTATTTCATATGACCCAGCTGTGTTACTTTGGCCGTCATGTGTTTATGGGTTATCTAAATAACGCAGAGAAGACCGGTGAAGCTATCGATGATGATGGCTGGCTTCATTCGGGTGATTTAGCCTACAAAGATAAGGATGGCTTCGTCTTCATAACTGGAAGAATTAAAGGTAATTCACTAACTCGTAAAGGCTGCATCGGCTGAGTTCACTCCCTAAAATGTGGAATATGATCATATGTTGCAGAGAAATACTGCAATGCTGCAATACTGCAAAATGAAATACTGCAAATTTGAAACCTGAATATTCTTTAAATGATTATGAACTCTGGAAGATAGATAACTGGATAAATAAGTAAAATCCCAAGAATTAAAATCTCAACTGTGGTAAATTCTTATAATTTGGTCTATTTAATCCTCTCTTCTAATCTTGATGGTTAGTTGCAGGCCTGATGGGAGGTGGTAAGAAGCTAGAACCCTTCGACATCTGAAGGGGGGGGGTGGTGGGGTCAGTGACATAATTGTCCTTAAGGCTGACCTGTCTCTGCAAACCTCTGGGTTGGCCTTCACCTACAGTCATGATACATCGAGGAGAAGTTTGTAAATGCTGTTAGGTATTAGAAAAAAAAACCTGGACAGAGATGGTGTTTGTTTATTGTAATGGTGAACCATGATGTATTGGTAAATGGAAGTTTGATTATAGACTGACCAATTCTTGAAGTTATTTAAATGAAAATGGATTATTATATCTTTTATCTATTAGCTGTTGTATTGTTGCTTTGCCCTGTTAGGATTGTTTCATGGCAATATTTTTGTGCAGAAAATGTGTTACAGATTCACTAACATGGGTACACACCAAAAATAGACCTGTTAGTAATGCAATTACAACCTTCCATACATACCCCTGGAAGGGAATTGCTGTGTAAATAGAATCTGTATTTGGACGTAAAGGGCTTTTGACATTAAAATGCCTTGGTTTGTAGTCACCTGTTTCTGTAGTTATCATTATTTGAGATTCCCTTCCTCCTCCTCCTCCTCCTCCTCCTCCTCCTCCTCCTCCTCCTCCTCCTCCTCCTCCTCCTCCTCCTCCTCCTCCTCCTCCTCCTCCTCCTCCTCCTCCTCCTCCTCCTCCTCCTCCTCCTCCTCCTCCTCCTCCTCCTCCTCCTCCTTCCTCTCACCTCCTCCTCCTCCTCCTCCTCCTCCTCCTCCTTCCTCTCACCTACTCCTCTTTTACTTCTTCCTCTCCATCTTTTATTGTCATCATTCTCCTCCTCAGAGCTAATCATCACTGCTGGTGGTGAGAACATCCCTCCCGTTCTGATTGAAGATGAGATCAAGAAGAAGACCCCTCTCATCAGTAACTGTATGCTCATCGGTGACCAGAGAAAATTCCTCTCTATACTTTTGTGCCTCAAGGTAAAACTCCAGTGAATCCTTTCTATATCACTTACTGTAAATAGAAGGTTTGAAATTTAGCCTAGATATTTATTAACTATAATAGGATGCAACCTGGTGAGCTCAGGTCCTCACATACAAATCCATAGACAGTAATTATCCATAATTTATTGCTCTTTCAGAAGTTTTATTTAATTTTCAACTGCTTTGCTTTGCATATTCATCTATAAAATGCATTAACTGTAAGCAAAATTACTCATATTTACAGAAGCACAACAGTACAGTTCATGCTGGGTATTTAAAAGTGGGTAAAATACACAGTGTTTTGTAATCACATCTACTCACCACTCTTGGACAGTTTTTCCATTACCTCATGTCACATTTTTAAACTCACCAGTACTCACCAGTACAAATGGTAAAACACTCTGAAGTATACAAAACTTAATCATCCAATTTTGTTTTCATTTCTGGAGAGCCTTGGTCACATGATCTGTAAGATAATGAAGGTTTGCTGTATCTGTTTTAAACCTGTTAAATAATTCTATGTTCTCTTCTTAATGAGGTCAATATATTAATTTTTCGAAAGAGCATCCAGATTCACTCGTCGTACCTCTTTAAATAATTTTGGGACGTACTTTTTGTTTGTTCTGTCAGGTCAACATCGATCCCAAAACTCAGTTACCGACGGAAGAACTGAACAAAGAGGCACTGGGGATCTGCAAGCAGATAGGTAGCAATGCCACAACGGTAGAGGAGGCAGAGAAAGATGATAAAATCGCACAGCACATACAGAAGGGCATCGATGAATACAACAAGGCAGCCGTCTCCAGGGCACAAAAAGTTCAAAAATGGAAGATCCTCAGGAAAGATTTCTCTGTCGCTGGAGGAGAACTGGGTATGTCTATAGACACTTGGTATAATAATAATAATTTATTTTATAAAGCGTAAAATCCACAAAAGTGCTCTAAAACGCTAGGTAACAGTAAATAAAAAAATATATGACACAAAATATGTAGTCAAAATGCAGAATAAAATACAATATAAATGAGTATGAAAAATAAAAAGCATGCACGTTTGAGTTTGTTGGAGTATTACACATGAATACAATTTAATACACAGTTTAAATATTGCAGTAATGCTGTCTAAAACGGAAGGTTTTCAGCTTTGACTAGAAATGTTGTAAGACTAGAAACAGTTCTGAGGTCAGCTGGCAGCTCATTCCAGAGGCGTGGCCCAGCCATGCAAAAAGCTCTGTTCCCATAGCTGTTTGTCTTGGTGATCGGCACCTTCAGACGACTCTGACCAGCAGACCGTAGGTATACGCAAGTATACGAAATGTATAAGGAAGGCTTGCACAGATACAATGGTGTTGTATTACACATCAACCATATCATTGCCCTTTGACCTTATGATTGTGCATCGTGCAGATCAACTATTGTGTAACTTTGTTTTATCAAGTTCTAAGGAGATTAATGTTGCTGGCTGATCCTTAGGCGCAGTCTAATGGATGAATTGCCTAGCTTAGACCACAGACTATTTCAGTCTACTCCTCAGATGGAACACAAAATTAACAAATGGATGATACTTTTGTGGATTCAATTATCAAGTTTACTAATGCATTGCAAATGACTAATGGTGGTGAATATCCCCTTAAGATATCTTGTCGTTGATGTAAAATCTAAGGAAAAATAGCTTGGGGGTAAGAATTAACATTTTGAAAGCAATGGATTGAGATTAATGGTAAGGTTCTAGCTTGAGGAGCTGATTTTCATGAGCAAAATATTACCTGAAAGGAGCACACTAGACATACAATACATTTTAAAGGTTAATGTTTTGAAAAATATAAATATGTACGTAAAAAGGATTCACATCCAAAATTGTTTGATTCATAATAATAATGATGATATACTTTTAAATAGCGACGCTCACTGCATCACGCACTGCTTTACAGTAAGAACAAAATTTAGCAGTAAACACCACAAAAATACAATAAAAGATACAAAGGCTTAAAAATTCACAAAAAAAGTATTGCAAAGATTCACAAGTGAAAATATACAGATGTATACAAAATATCATAAAGTCACTATACAGCAATAAAAGGTTCAAACATTAAATTAATTTCTAAAGAGATGAGACTTAAAATTTGTCTTAAAACTGTCCACACTTTTGGACTGTCAAATCATTACCAGGAGATCGTTCCATAAAAGTGGAGCGTAAACATTAAAAGCTCGTGTACCATATGTTTTTGTAGTATAGAATCCTGCCTTTTCAAAAGTAGCAGGTCATGATTACTAGAACTAAGGCCACCTCTACCTGGAATGTACCGATCAACTACATCACAGAGATACAAAGGAGCCAAATTATTGGAGCCTTGTCACATCCCTAATAATAAACCTGTTGCTTCTCCCATCACCCTGTAAGATCCCTCATCCTTTGATTTAATGTGAGTAATGAAGAAGGTATTATTAACCCATATAGGATTATACTAGAATCCAAACAAATTATTTTCTGTTGTCTTAATTCCACTCTCACTCTCTCGTTTGCCAGGCCCAACTCTGAAGTTGAAGAGACCAGTCGTCATGAAGATGTATGCCGACCTTGCAGACCAATTTTATTCTGATACGGAGACTCCCAGGGAATAGAGGCAATATACTTTCCTCTTCCTATCCTGCTGACTCTTATCTTAGCAACAGATGTGCAAGTGGAATACTCAGTTACCATGGTAACAATAAGGCGATGCAGAAGATGCAGGGGATTCCTGTGTGGGTTTCTTAATCATCTCATAACTTCAGGGTTTTTTTTTTCTTTCTTTTTTCTTGTTACAAATTTCTTTCTATGACAGACGAGGTCATCAATTTGGTCCTCACTTTTCAACAATACACTCATGCTCCCCCTTACTCTGTTTATGTCCAGTTTAAAGGCTATGATCACAGAGATAAGTTGGGATCATATTAAAATAAACTGTTGGTGTGAATTTGTTTAGTATCAGAAAAGTATCCAGATATCCAGCATTGTTTTCTGTAAAGACCCAATGAGTAATGTAGTAAGACAACCAGTACGATGTTAGTGTATGTGAGAGTAATAAGAACTCAAACGAGATGCAGAGTTTACAATCTACAAAGTAGTTGTGTATTTCAGTGACGTATGCAGCATTTGCTGGAACAAAGTATGAGATGGACAAGAGTATCGGTAGATATCGAAACAAGTATCAAACTGGAGTGCCGAAGAAACCATCTGCACAAAATAAGGATTGCCCGCACTTGAAATGTGCTTGTTGTTTTGATTACGTACCTTGTATTGAACAAATGATAATTTGCAGATCGCAGCTAATTTTTACCTGCAAAGGCTTTCAGGCGAGAGGGGGGGGGGGGGGGAGGGGGTGACCTTGGACTACTTCCTGGATCTATCAGCTCCTGTATTTACCGGTCAATGTCAAAGATCATACTTAGATGGAATATGGTCAGTGGTTTACACAATGTAGTTACATAGAACCAAGGTGTAGTTCAACGTGACATGGAGGTCATCACTATTTGGGGGTTAATGAAACGCACAAACAGCCTATATGTGACGATTATTGTTGACGTGGTTTGATGCTTTGGTTTAGAACAAGTTGATGTGTGCTTCAGCCCTGAAATTGAAATGTATACATTATTAGTTCAACTTTCTTTGATTGCTTTAAAATATAGAGAGTAGGGGGCTTGTAGAGTATGAAATACTAGAGTATATCCATTCCAAGATGCAGTTAGTAGCTGCAAACACATTGGGATCATGTATTACTGGTGATCAAATTTGTATGGAGTAATGATTATAAGAGCTTCCTTGTTACTGTGTAACAGAAACTAATGATCAGTTTGTTTAATAGTGAAGTCCTTTTGTTATTTTCAAGTTTAAGAGAAGGGATGAATGCAATGTTACATCACACCTTGATTACTTATAAATAATAAAATAAATAATAGTCTATGTAATATGCAGAAGTTAAGTTACAGTACATGTTAGATAGTTGAAGTACGACTTGTATTAATAGGTAGTTAATAAATATGTTGTGCATATATTATCAAAGTGTGCTAATAAAACAAAAGGAGAAAATAATGAGTGTTCATAGAGTAAAAGAGGCATCAGATCTGTTTGGGGTTCACATTTGGCAAGTTTTGGTAGATTTCAGGTCCTAGCTATATTTGTACAACTTTTAAATGGTATGACCTTAAATGACATTTTCTTGTGCCTTCCCTAGATGGATTGTTTTGTATTTTACTACTGTACCATTTACTTCTCCATTTTTTGTTTCTTTCTCAAAGATGGTATCATCATAATTGTAGTTATTTCTCTCGTAAGGGTTTTTTAATCCTTCACAGCTTGGGTCATCTGCAACAGAGCCAAAACTTGTTTATTAAAATTTAGAATTTCAGTGCCCATGACTACCAATTTTCAAAACACTTAGAAATAACTTTTGAATTTAATATTATGATGATTTCAAACTGTTCCACAAATTGAGTTGAAACTGATGGTCTGGTGATGGTTTGTCTTTGACCATTGATTAATTGATACCATCGATGTATGTATGTATGTATGTATGTATGTATTTTAGATCCTCCTGCAAGCAGGAACTCGCGAAGAAGCCATCATTGGCTTATCAAAGCTGCAAGCTGACCGAAGTCAGTCTCTTAGATTCATATTTAATGTCCATGATTATGAATTGTTAACAACTCTGTAACTGGACGACATACATTAATCCTGGAGTGACTCGAACTCGGGACCTTATGATTGGAAGGCACCGGCGATTGATTGAATGCGTACTGCAAAATAGGTTGTCAATATTCAGTAGTTACCAGGAAGAGCTTCAAGTGTTTCTATGCTTCTACAGATATGGCTGTAGTGGCCTTCACATATAAAACATGCTGGCTTTTCACAGGATACTTTAATACAGATATCGTCATCAAATAAAAAAGGGAAAAAAAGAAGGAAATAAAAAAAATAGATAGAGAGAGAGAAATGAAGATGAGTAAAATGTAACGGCAAATATTTCATCTTGATGTATAGAAATGAGAAACTACATAAGTAAACTGTTTGGCCGAGTTGGAAAACTATTTTGCTTCATTTTGTAATTTGTTGTGCTATCTCTTTCAAATTTAGAGTGTAATTATTTTAAACTTGCTCAAAGTCTTTCCAATTCTTGGGTGCAGTGATGACCATGTGTTTCCTTTGCCTTACATTGAATGGGTCAATATTTTTGTAAAGCATTGTCATTTTTGTTTATGTACATATCTGTGATAATTGTTTAAATGAATTCCTGTTCTTTCTTAGTGGGTAGAATGTTTCAAACAGATACAGCTAGCATAGCAGGGTAAGCAGGGTAAGCAATTATTCCTTAAAAAGTGGTACTCCGTTAATTAATTGCATCAAGTGTATTAAAGGAGCAAACTTGAAAATGTTGCCAGAGTTGTTTTACAATGTAAGGTTGATAAAAACTAGGGGATTTAAGTTTCTTAAGTTAGGTTCCTCTTTTTTTACTTTAATTTTTCAAGACTTGACTGATGCTTTCCTTTACATTGCACAAAAGTTAAGCTATTCTGCAGTATTACTGCTCAAGGTCAATGCTAGATGTCAAGATTTCCATAAACCGGAGTTCTATATCGACCTTAGAAATAAAACAGAGAGCGAACACTTTATGTAGTAACCATATGAATATACGTAACAGTGATGTGCACTGTTTGTACTGAAGATGAAACAAGTTTTACCAAACATGCTTATGTACAGTATTTGTCTTTGCACACAGAATTCTTCACTTATTATATTGCTAAACACTGGTTTCAGATTTTTCCTTATACTCTGTAACGATGTAATGATTTCATATATATTGATAATTTCATCATTTTTATTACCGTCATATTCGGAAATATTGCCACGGCAAGGTGGTACTATTTCATTAAGATTTACATTTTGTTCGTTTCTTCTTAAACTAAAACTTGAATCTATTTAATCTCTGTTATAAGGGATTGATGAATCAACTACTGTTATTATTGATTGAGGTATCATTAGCAATTCACAAGGAGGGGGTTTCATGCATTGCTGCCTTTTGTCAAACCATCCTATTTTCAGTAGACAGGGTACTATTTTCTACTGTATGTTGTACATTCATTATCTTTTTACATCTGTGATCGTTGTGTACTTGTTTAGGTGAGGCGCAAATTTAGAAAAACCTTGGCAGCAGTGTGCTTAGAATTTGAATTTACCTGTCTGTAGGGAGATTTAGTGGTTCTAGTTTCTATTCAGATATTATATTTTTCAACCAAAAAACTTTGATAAATATCACATAATTGCCCTGAATGGATACAGTTTATATAAATTCTGGTAGGAAATGAATGAGGATAAGTTGAAAAAAAAATCGAGGTGGGGTAAGTAAGAAATGATTATAAGAAACACCTGCCAACACCTTTTTGCTTTGACTCATTTTTTACCCAGGAGATGATCTTTAATTATATATTAGTTATCAGTTTAGAGAGTTGCAGTGACAGGACATGTTAGTATAATTTTGTAAGATCAAGAGGTTGCCTAGAAAATGACTTTTCCTAGATTTTGCTTTCCTGTCTGAAGACTTTTGTATGGGTTTAAGACAAAATCCATGTCCTTAAAAATAATTAGAGTAAGGACTTTGTTTACTTTGTGTTCCAATGAGTTATGACTTGAATCAGTTTAAGAAGTTGGAAAGTGAAGTGACGAGACCAAATTTGCCCCCATAGAGATAATACAGTGACTCTAGTCAGGAAAACGCTTGTAAAGACTCAATTCAACTCTCAAATGACCAGCACTGATTCTTTGCAACTCTGCTATCGGGCTCAATAACTGTGATGTTATCAAGATGTTGTATATTTCTGTCTAATTAACAATTTGCAGCACATTTGCAGTGTTCCTGGTATGTTGTGGTGTGTAGGGACTGCTTAGGATTCATGTGATGAAAATATTACACTGCAAGGAATTTAATGTTAGAATATACTAAGATATATTAAAATATATCATCAGGGCTGAAACAGTTACTTGCTATGACCATACCCCACCAGGTCTTTGAGTAGGGTGTCATCCTTCAGGTGATGGAGGAGGAGGGGGGGGGGGGGAGGAGGGCAGCAGAGGGAAAGATAAGTTTTAAAAGAATTATTGTTATGAAGAGCGGTTATGACCTGAAACTGGGAGCACAGAAGTGTACAACTATTTTAGCAGTAACGATAGCTTCCTCACTTAGGGGATCTACGTAAGGCCTAAATCCTGTTGATTATGCAATCATTTCCTAGGCAACCCATATAAAATGTAATTAACATTTGTACATAATATGTAATATAATACGGATTGATGTAATTTCATGAATATATGAGTATATTTACGAGGGAACAATACATCTTTTGTTTCAATTATATTTTGTTCCTCCTTAGTATGTAGGACTATTTTGATGTAAGTCTTCATACTTTTATGTGTGAAACTATCACAGACATAGGCACAACCATTATTTTGTTCTTATTTTTCTCTTATGGGAGAGGGGAGTGGGGAAATGAACCATTGTCATTTTAGGGGAGGGTTCCCCTTTAGAAATTTTGGCAGAATGGATGGTGCTTAGCTGTTAAATGGTGCTATATTTTGCAACTTGAAACAATTTTGAAGTTTTAACTGTTTAGGTTTCACTGTACATGTGTACGAGTTTAAGATTCATGTACTGCAGGCCTACACTAGGAATACTTTGTAAAATATTCTTTGTCCATTGGATTGTGAGGTGATTTGAAAGCTTCCCGTATTCAAAGTATACATGGTTGCAGCCTTTATCACAAGAGATGTTGATATACGTAGAATATCGCAAAAGCTGACTTCAGTTGGCTACTTGATGCTAGAGTTCTTAAGACCTACAAAGCTTATGGTGAAATAGAGCTGGAAGTTAGAAGGCAATTGCTGATGAGTCCCTTTCACCTCCCTATCCCACACCAGTGCCCCCGCACCTCCCTATCCCCAACCAGTCCCCCTCACCGGCATGTGCTCGACCAGTGTCCCCCTCACCTCCATATCCACCATCAGAATCTCCTTCACCTCCCTGTCCCCCACCAGTGTCCCCTCACCTCCCTATCCCCACCAGTGCCCATGCACCTCCCTATCCCCCACCAGTTCCCCCTCACTTCCCTATCCCCCACCAGTGCCCCCTCACCTCCCTATCCCTCACCAGTGTCCCCTCACCTCCCTAACCCCACCAGTCCCCCTCACCAGCATATGCCCCACCAGTGTCCCCCTTAACAGCATATGCCCCACCAGTGTCCCCCTCACCTCCATATCCACCATCAGAATCTCCTTCACCTCCCTGTCCCCCACCAGTGTCCCCTCACCTCCCTATCCCCACCAGTGCCCATGCACCTCCCTATCCCCCACCAGTGCCCCCTCAAATCCCTATCCCCCACCAGTGCCCCCTCACCTCCCTAACCCCCACCAGTCCCCCTCACCAGCATATGGCCCACCAGTGTCCCCCTTAACAGCATATGCCCCACCAGTGTCCCCCTCACCTCCATATCCACCATCAGAATCTCCTTCACCTCCCTGTCCCCCACCAGTTTCCCCCCACCTCCCTAACCCCCACCAGTCCCCCTCACCATCATATGCCCCACCAGTGCCCCCTCACCAGCATATGCCCCACCAATGTCCACCTCACCTTCCTACACCTCATCAGTGTCCCCCTCACCTCCCTATCCACCACCAGAATCTCCTCACCTCCCTGTCCCCCACCATTCTCCCCCTCACCTCCATATTTAAAGCTGTGGAATCCCTTTGCAAGCCACATTGAGGAAACTTCATGAATTCTTCCCCATTACTAGGAACCAACCAATTTCCATGTAACATATAATTTAACAATACTAAGGGGTTAGATGTGCGGAAGCTTTACATAGCAAATATTTGTCAGCTAATCTATGAACTGGGAATTCAATGAACAATTCTGCCAAGAAGCAGCGTTATGGAGACTATGAATTATTATAAAGCAAACAACAATGAGAAATGGAAGTTCACAAATTGCATTATTTACAAAAGAATTTTTATTAAAATGCACTGATGAAATCTGACATGCATCTCCTGCACTATACAAAGAAAATTAATTAAGGGTATTATTGAACTTTGAAAACGTGTTAATATAAGGGATCCACAGTGTTATGCTTGTATAAAGCAGAAAGACATACAAAAGACTACATTGTGCTCATAAAATGCGGTCAGTGGTGAAAGTTCCTCACCGAGAAATTTGGAGAAAAGCATAAGAGTTTCAAGAGTTTGTGTAGGCCTACCTTATATTCAAGACAGATGATGCTCCACCCCCCCCCCCCGCCAAATATTCTCTCCCCATACTCTCCCTTCACCTCTACCAAATCTCCCTTCTCAGCCCCCAACTGCCCCCCCCCCCCCCCAAACAATGCATGTTGTTGTACATAGGCCACAATAATCACCATAGAAACACAGAATGGCAAGAGTTTCAGTGTTGTATCTCAATCTCCCCCCCCCCCCCTTCAACCCCTCAATCCCAAAATAGAAAAGCAACAAAGAAATGCATCGATCCAGTAGCAAAACAGTTGTACAAGTTTGAAGTTTTAAAAACAGAAAAAAGGTGTGATATTCCACAAAAGATTTCAGATATCATGATTGGCCATTGATTGTGAGGTGTACAGCTTCTTCCTCTTGGTAATAGACTTGGCAAAAGAGCTATGAGATAACTGGAGACTGGAGTGTCCTTCTAATTTAATTTGCAAAATTCTTGGAATGATTATCAAACTGTGATTAAACAGATCTGTAAAAGAAAAGAAATAAATCAGGGATCAACAAGTTGCAAATTTCGCATTCAATAAATCCATGTTTCTTTGCCAAAAAGGGGGTTGCATTTTTAATGATATTTCATACATCTGAGATGAGTAAATGCCTTGACAGAATCAGCCCTACAAAGATTTTCAAAATGTTAGTTTTACTAGAAATTGAAGGGAGGAGCTTGGGGTGAGGGGGGAGACAGCATTAAATTAGATTCACTAACAGAAATAATCTTGTCGTTACGGATGGGAATATTATTTTGCCAATATATAACTTCTGTTCTTGACATGATCATCTACACTCAATTATATTCTTCTAATTCTACGGATCCATTCAAGTTACAAAATTACATGATTGTACTACCACCGTATGAAGCATCAACTGAAGTTGCCCGATTCCATTTTGACAAATTAGTTTAACAATTTCAAACACTGAAGATTTCAACACTAAAGGCCAGTACCACCTAGCCCAACCACAACTTTAAAGAATCAACCAATTAAGTATTTCATTCAGTTCGTTCAAAATAAGCAACATTGATTTACCTTAATTTGGAGAAGATATTTTGTCAATCCATCACTGATGAACTAACGGCCTGTACAGCATTGGCAACATCCTGGACTGCATTTACAATCTACACAGAAAGGAAAAAACATTTGGCAATCATAAATCAAACACATTTATAATCACATGTACTTGTGTGTACATTAAAGCAGGTGTTTGTAAAACAGCCCAAATTATTGAGTCATGTAACTAAAATCCTCTCCTTGGGAATCCTTCACCTAAATGATATATATTCAGTATTAGTAATTGATTAAAAATAATGTAATTTGTAAAGACAGCTGAGAAGCCTAACAAATTGTGTGACATTTTGAAGGAATATCATAAGGTATGTACACTATATGGAGACTTTTTTCAACATAATGCAAAACTGTGATAATCTAATTAATTTAACGCATACTTTTCAGCTTAAAATTCTACAGTTTAATCAAAACAATACATCTTGTATTCATGACATTATAAATGTTGCCTAAATGAAGAGGCAATACTTCTCATATAGGTAAAGCTTGGTAGATACACATACTTTGTCAAGCCTGCCCTAGTTGTCAGTACCTATTGCAAAATTCCAGCATTTATCACTGCTTTCATAACCATTAGAGGTATAGTTGGACAGTTTAGAGGCTACTCGTTCCACATGTGTAGAACAGTGGCATGTACAGTATTAACATTTAAGTGAAAAGTTGGGGTATGGTACTTAACCCAGGACCATGGGCTCTCATAATATTTTCAAATATTAGAGCATTCAGTTTATTACATTAATATCTACTCGATATTCATGTGTTTTTGTTTGCAAAGCCTTCTCTTCATTGCATTCTATCAACTGTTTCTCTTAAAGTAAGCTAACACTCCTTACACTGCATAATACAGAAGATGTAGTCTACTCACCAGGACAACAATCCTCACATTTCTTGTTGGTGCCGGCACATCCTTTGCAGCCCTCTGATGTGCAGCAGCTTCCATCTTTGCAACAGTCTTGTCCCTTACAGCCACACTCTTTGCCCTCTGCAGATAAACAACAATATTGAGTATGTAGATGAATTGGACAGACTTTGTCATTAGAACCTGATAGTATTTACTATGACTAGCACATGCAGGTAACAATGTTAAAATTACAATTTTGAAGTCATTCCTTTTTCCTTTGCTGGTTCTTGTCCTTCTTATCACAAGTACAGTAAACCCACACACAACATTGCTCCAATGGTATGAGGCAAATTGCATTTTATTGGTCTTTTGCAAGCCCCTCACACGATTCAGAATGTCATACTTTGAGCATCTTGTGACACTTTTCTCAAAATTGTTCAAATTGTGACTGCTTTACAATTTGCAAGAAAAAACATGAAAAATGAGGAATGTGATCACACAGTATAATAATGATGAAACTCATCACAATTACATTT
Organism: Apostichopus japonicus; assembly: GCF_037975245.1. Taxonomy (NCBI): domain Eukaryota; kingdom Metazoa; phylum Echinodermata; class Holothuroidea; order Aspidochirotida; family Stichopodidae; genus Apostichopus; species Apostichopus japonicus. The sequence goes on from NC_092573.1 coordinate 10,307,687, forward strand.
TGTTCACTACCTTGGTTCATTGGAGGAACTGGTGTGATTACAAGCTCTATTAGCTGAACATTGTGTTGAATTAGATATAATGGATCGATCATGATGGATAGTAAAAATATATATTTCAATGAAGAAAACTTTGACATGAAATAACTGTAGCATTATAACATTACTTCTTTGGGATGATCTCTATACAGACCTGAAGTGTGTATTATGTGAACCTGAAGCACAAATGAGTATGTCCTACTAAGCCTGGCTGCATGATGCTACAGCTTCCCCAGCATCCTCTTTTTGACATGATTACTAGGAAGGACATTTGCTTACATTACACTTACAGTGAGATATCAGGTTTTGCAGCTGCTATCATCAATACTCAGGCGCAAGAAGTGTGAAATTCATACATATTCAACTTCACAGAGAGCATTATAGTTTGGTGTAGACATTTGAGGGTAAAACAAAACCTATTTTGACAAGTAATTCAATGTTAAACTTTTGATTCCTTTTTCAAATGATTGTTACGAACTTAGGCCTAAGTTAGGCCAAGGTTAGTACGGTATTCGCCGCTACAATAGACGCGCACAAAAACACATGGAAAGAAATGTGCAAGGTTAGACATAAAACTTAAATGTTAGTAAAACTCAATAGTGGAGAAATATAGACAACGAACTTACCGATGCAGCATTTACACTTGATGTCGCCAGGCATGTTGAAAAAGATGATTTTTTTTTCTATTCTTGAAATAGTACAAGTTTGGTGTGGTCTCGTAACGGCGCTTGGAATTGTGAATGTTTTAGCTAAGCGTTGTGAGTGGAATATAAATAATCTACATGCTTATGTTGCGTGTGCAAATTACAGGGTTGCTTGCAAATAGTGTTTATTGTGATTTTTAATGTTTGTTTTGACATGTGATTTATCAGGTGGGTATATGTACACGCGTGCGCGCACAATAGTAATATTGTGACGTGTGCAAATCTGAACACGAGCGCAACTGTGTACGCCTATCTCTGCGGCAATGACGTAAACAGTAGGCAGCTGTTGGTAGTTTGGAGGGCATCCGAGTATGGCAAGCCATATGGGACAAACACTGCATAATATATCCGCGTATAAATTGGAATTTATACGCGTATTAATTGGAATATATACGCGTATATATTATGAGCCAATCATATGGCTTAAATATATCCGCGTATTAATTCGAATATATCCACGTATTAATTCGAATATATACACGTATTAATTCGAATATATACACGTATTAATTCGAATATATACACGTATTAAATAAAATACATATGGAGATTAAATCCAATATATGCACGGATTAATTAGAATATACATGCGAAAAAAACATTTCCGTTCTTGCTGTGTGCATATACCAACGATAAATGTTTTGGCGGGCTCGCGAGATCGCTTCAAAAAGCGAAACTTATACAACACATGTGTATTCGAATCAATACGCGTATATATTCGAATAAATACGCGGAAATATTATGCGGTGTTTGTCCCACATGGCTTGCCATATCCGAGTGCCGAGTCTGGAGTGAGACAGTTCGTCAATATATGCAGGGAGCTGCAGCGACGTAGCCAGGAATTTGAAAGGGGGGGGAGCACTTTTTGCGATTGATATGGATTTTCAAAGTTGTAGGCACGACTATCTGAGCGGAGCGCCACCATTGGTTGGCGCGGAGCGTACAAGAAAATTTTTGGTTTTACAAACCCCCCCAGATGGCCGGAAACGGCCCTTCCCGAGTGTTCATTCTGGTTCCCTGGCCTCTTGCTAACTTGAGACACCTCATTCAATATCACTTTTAAACCCAAAAAACAAACGAGTTAAAATAGTACGTAATTCAATACTACATAATGTATATATTTAAAATTAGCAAGGTACATGTACAGAGTAGTCTTACTTTTCAACTTCTGATAATTGTATATACAAAGATAGGCCAGAAATGTCTTTGATACAACTACAGCCAGTACTTGTCTTTGATACAACTGTAGCTAGTATGTATGTATGTATGTATATGTATGTATATTAGATCCTCCTGCAAGCAGGAACTCGCGAAGAAGCCTCATAGGCTTATCAAAGCCGTAAGCTGACCGAAGTCAGTCTCTTACATTCATATTTAACGTCCATAATTATGAATTGTTAATTGTCAACTACTCTGTAACTGGACGACATACATTAATCTGGGAGTGACTCGAACCGGGGACCTTATGATTGAAAGGCACCGGCGTTAACCACTGAGCTAAAACTCCAAGGTAGTAAATGTTTAAGTTAGCCTAATAAGAGAAGGCGAGAGCTATCCGACGATTGCCATCTGATGCAAATTTCTCAACTGTTTTCTCAACTGAAATATTATTTGAGTAAACGGGTTCTTAACTAGATGTTACTACTGACAAGATCGGAATCTAGTCTTTTTCGGCGGGTAGAGTGTTGATTGAAACGACACGCGATAGAAATGACAGCCTAGATGACAGAAGAATAGGTCACCAATAATTTGGCCATATTCTTGCTACGTTCATTTCAATAGTTTTTCCTGTCTAGAATCTTAAACTCGTCCAGCAAGCTTATGGATTTGAATTATGGGTGTATTTTAAAAAAAGGTAACTTGCCCAAAAATGTGTAGGCCCGGACCTGCAGTGCTACATACTGGCTACGCCCCTAATCATATGATATCTTATTATCAGCAGATTTTGTTTCCTGTTTGAATTCTTTTACATGTTCTTATACGTAATATATCAGAAAGACAAACATAGTGCCCTTTTACAATTTTTCCAGTAGGATGATTCTTGTTTATTGTCCAATGTCTGGACTTTAATACATTTGACGAACTTAACTGATGGACAATATAAACTTTCATATTTTGTAATATAGCCAGATATGCAGTGGTCTAAAAAAAAATATCGTTATCGCAGTGTATTAGCGGTGTAATAATTATTTATAGGAAGTGCGTATCACGATTGCTACTGTAGCTTAGCTTCATAACATGCTGTTCGTGCAACAACTTAGGACGAATCAAAGAAAGGATGAGAACGAACGTTGTCGACGTTGTTGTGCATACGGTTCGTGACATAAGGCAATATGTATGTTATTACGCTGTGGCCAACTGTAGGCTTGTAATAGGCTATAGGCTAAATTTAGCTAATTGCATCTGCCAAACTAAGTTAGTAGTTCAATCAGTAGGCGGGAATGTTACTACGATTATAATCGAGTTAACGGTGCTGACGAGTATTCAAGATCAAAAGAGCACTGACAAAATACCATGCTAAAAAACGACAGTTTTTAAACATTTTTTTTCGAAACTGAAAGGGGGGAGCGGTCGCTCCCCCTGCTCCCCCCCCTGGCTACGTCCCTGGGGAGCTGCTACTTTTAGAGTAGCAGCTCCCTTGATGTATGTCAGTTGTATAGACTGTATAGCACGCTTTCTTGGGTTTCTTGAGTTAATCGACCTGCCTTGGTCGAAAAATGACCTCTTTTTACCAATTAGCGTGCAACGCCTGTCACATATTTTGCTTGTATGAGGGTCTTTGTGTGAACGCTGTGTGAAACTAATGTACTACATGTAGATATGAACATATTTCAACACAATGTTTCCACGAAGAGCCTAATGGTGTTAATAAGCTATGTAGGCTAATTGGAGAACCTGATGTCGATTTAGGACCGTAATGAATCCATTTCTTAACGAGTCCATTCTTGAGGGGATAGGTCATTTATTGTTTCTGCCCCTCGCTTATGGAACCAACTTCCCTTAAAAATCAGAAAAACATGTACTCTCTAACTTTAAGAAGAGCATAAAATCCCACATAATGACAAAAGCTTTTATATAATCTTGTACCATTAAGTTTTTCTTCTGTCATTGTTTTTGTATTATTCTGTATTATTTGTATCATTTCTCATTGTCAATTGCGCCATGAACATTCTTTGAGTCTTATTATTATTATTATTTGGTAATCAAAAAACTTTCCTAGCTACAGCGTGCTATAACTGGAACCAATAAAAGCAGATCTTTAATGCACGCATCACATCGTGTATGTTCCCTTTATCACTACTCCTCGCTCCGCAGGAAAGCCCTCACAGATGAGCATATACTGGAACCCCTTCACACCATATTTACGCCCGTAACATAAACATGGTACTAATAATACATGCGCTGCTGAGTCATGATTGCACATGCCCATTTATATGCACATACCCCACTTTTCGTCAAACATTTCTCCATTGATGAAACTAATTGAAAGGTTACCATACGTAAATAATATCAAAGAGTGGTGTGCACAACACAGAACAGAGTTGCTTTCTCTGTGGGTTTTAGCTCTCCGGAAGTTTATGACTGTGTTTACCTCCATGGTGTGTGTAATGCCTTCTTGTAACATCCATAGCTCTAAAAGTGTATCCGATTGAAAACCATTATACTTGGTATGTTGGTTGCCCATATAGATAGGGACCTTATTAATTTTATTGGAGGTCTGAAGAGTCATCTGAAATCAGCAATCTTGAAAACAGTGTTTCCTTATACCTTTTCTCAAGGATGGAAACATGTAGGTTGGTTACCCATTCCGAGTTGGACGAGCCCCTTGATACTGACATTTGATGTCAACTAGCTCAAATGTAGAAACGTTGCGGCCAATTGTCAAAATTCATCATATGGTCAACAGTATCTGCGGAAATGAGATTGCGAATTTCAGTTCATGGTGACCATAACATCCTTGGGTAGTTTTGATTGCGAAATAGTCATATAATGGCTAATCATACGATCATCAGTGCCATAATTAGATACCGATCTGCTCTCCTTTAGGTGGAATTTCTCGCGCTCTCTGCCATTTTGTATCGACCGTGCACTACAGAATGAAATTTGCACCCTGTATATATATGTCTGTTTATGAAACCTTCAAAGTGCTGTGTGCATAACACAGATCAGAAAAGTTTTATCTGTGATTTGTCAAACATGCCACTAAGTATTAGGAAGAATCTAATTAGAACTTACCCGCGAAATTTCTTTCTGGGCCATCCTTTGTATATTCACATTATTAAGATACTTTGGACGATAAAATTCATCAAAAAATGGTGTTATTCAGGACATTTTAACGGTTGTGTTAACAGCTACGCTGAATAAGTACGCTAACTTGAATCTAATCTTACAGGGGACCTTCACATATAAAACATGCTGGCTTTTCACAGGATACTTTAATACAGATATCGTCATCAAATAAAAAAGGGAAAAAAAGAAGGAAATAAAAAAAAAATAGATAGAGAGAGAGAAATGAAGATGAGTAAAATGTAACGGCAAATATTTCATCTTGATGTATAGAAATGAGAAACTACATAAGTAAACTGTTTGAAGTTGGAAAACAATTTTGCTTCATTTGTTGTGCTATCTCTTTCAAATAAGAGTGTAATTATTTTAAACTTGCTCAAAGTCTTTCCAATTCTCGGGTGCAGTGATGACCATGCGTTTCCTTTGCCTTACATTGAATGGGTCAATATTTTTGTAAAGCATTGTTGTTTTTGTTTATGTAAATATCTGTGATAATTGTTTAAATGAATTCTTGTTCTTTCTTAGTCGGTAGAATGTTTCAAACAGATACAGCTAGCATAGCAATAGATGCATATTATTATTATAACGTCAGTGACAGCAATTTGTAATTTATTCAGGGTAAGCAATTATTCCTTAAAAAGTGGTACTCCGTTAATTAATTGCATCAAGTATATTGAAAGAGCAAACTTGAAAATGTTGCCAGAGTTGTTTTACAATGTAAGGTTGATAAAAACTAGGGGATTTAATTTTCTTAAGTTAGGTTCCCTTTTTTTTACTTTAATTTTCAAGACTTGACTCTCCTTACACTGCACAAAAGTTGAGCTATTCTGCAGTATTACTGCTCAAGGTCAATACTAGATGTCAAGTTTGCCATAAACCGGAGTTCTATATCAACCATAGAAGTAAAACACGAAGAGCGAACACTTTATGTAGTAAACCACATGAATATACCTAATAGTGATGTGCACTGTTTGTACTGAAGATGCAATAAGTTTTACCAACCATGCTATATGTACAGTGTCTTTGCACACAGAATTCTTCACTTATAATATTGCTAAACACTGGTTTCAGATTTTTCCTTATACTTTGTAACGATGTAATGATTTCATATATATTGATAATTTCATCATTTTTATTCCCTTCATATTGGGAAATATTGCCACGGCAAGGTGGTACTATTTCATTAAAATTTACATTTTGTTCGTTTCTTCTTAAACTAAAACTTGAATCTATTTAATCTCTGATGTAAGTGATTGATGAATCAATTACTGTTATTATTGATTGAGGTATCATAAGCAATTCACAAGGAGGGGGTTTCATGCATTGCTGCCTTTTGTCGAACCATCCTATTTTCAGTAGACAGGGTACTATTTTCTACTGTATGTTGTACATTCATTATCTTTTTACATTGTGATCATTGTGTAAGTTTAGGTGAGGTGCAAATTTAGAAAAACCTTGGCAGCAGTCAGTGCTTAGAATTTGAATTTACCTGTCTGTAGGGAGATTTAGTGGTTCTAGTTTCTATTCAGATATTATATTTTTCAACAAAAAAACTTTGATAAATATCACATAATTGCCCTGAATGGATACAGTTTATATAAATTCTGGTAGGAAATGAAGAATGAGTTGGAAAAAGGAATCGAGGTGGGGTAAGTAAGAAATGATAAGAAACACCTGCCAACACTTTTGTCTTAATCTCAATTTTGTATCCAGGAGATGATCTTTAATTGTTTATTAGTCATCGGTTTAGAGAGTTGCAGTGACAGGACTTGTTAGAATAATTTTGTAAGATCAAGAGGTTGCCTAGAAAATGACTTTTCCTAGAATTTGCTGTTACTGTCTGAAGACATTTGTATGAGTTTAAGACAAAATCCCTGTCCTGAAAAATAATTAGAGTAAGGGACTTGTTTTACTTTGTGTTCCAATGAGTTATGATTTGAATCAGTTTAGAATTTTGCCCCCATTGAGATAATACAGTGACTCCAGTCAGAAAAACACTGTAAAGACTCAATTTAAATGACAAGCACTCGTTGCATCTCTGCTCGGGCTCAATAACTGTGATGTTATCAAGATGTTGTATATTTCTTGCCTAATTAACAATTTGCAGTTCATTTGCAGCACATTTGCAGTGTACCTGTTATGTTGTGGTGTGTAGGGACTGCTCAGGATTTGTGTGATGAAAACATTACACTGCATGAAATTTAATGTTAGAATATACTAAAATATATTAAAATACATCATCGGGGCTGCTATTGGCTGAAACAGTACTTGCTACGACCATACCCCACCAGGACTTTGAGTAGGGTGTCATTGTTCAGGTGATGGAGGGGGGGGGGGGCAGGGGCAGCAGAGTGCAAAATGAGGTTTTAAAATTTGAAACTGAGAACACAGAAGGATTATTTGTTATGAAGAGAAGTTATATGACCTGAAACTGGGAGCACAGAAGTGTACATCATTGGTTAGCAGTAACGATAGCTTCCTCACTTAGGGGAGCTAAGTAAGGCCAAAATCCTGTTGATTATGCAATCACTTTTCTAGGCAACCCATATAAAATGTAATTAATATTTGTACATTATATGTAATATAAGACGGATTGATGTAATTTCATGAATATATAAGTATATTTACGAGGGAACAATACATCTTTTGTTTCAATTCTATTTTGATTTAAGTCTTCATACTTTTATGTGTGAAACTATCAAGGACACAGGCTTCTCTTATGGTAGAGGGGGAAAAGAACCAATGTCATCTTAAAGGAAGGTTCCCCTTTTCCTTTTAGAAATTTTCGCAGAATGGAAGCATGCCTAGCTGTTAAATGGTGCTATATTTTGCAACTTGAAACAATTTTGAAGTTTTAACTGTTTAGGTTTCACTGCACATTTTGTTTAGAGTTTTAGATTCATGTACTGCAGGCCTACACTAGGAATAGTTTGTAAAATATTGTCTGTCCATTGGGGCTGTGGGGTGATTTGAAACTTCCCATCCTCAAAGTATACATGGTTGCAGCCTTGATCACAAGGGATGTTGATATACGTAGAATATCGCAAAAGCTTACTTCAGTTGGCTACTTGATGCTAGAGCTCTTCAGACCTACAAAGCTTATGGTGAAACAGCTGCAAGTTAGAAGGCAATTCCTGATGAGTCCCTTTCACCTCCCTATCCCCCACCAGTGTCCCCTCCCCTCCCTATACCCCAACAGTGTCCCCTCACCTATCCTACAGCTCCCTATTCCACACCAGTGTCCCCTCACCTATCCCACATCTCCCTATCCCACACCAGTGTCCCCTCACCTCCCTATCCCCACCAGTGTCCCCTCACCTCCCTATACCCCACCAGTGTCCCCTCACCTCCCTATCCCTCACCAGTGTCCCCCTCACTTCCCTATACCCCACCAGTGTCCCCTCACCTCCCTATCCCCCACCAGTGTCCCATCACCTCCCTATCCCCACCAGTGTCCCCTCACCTCCCTATCCCCACCAGTGTCCCCTCACCTCCCAATCCCCCACCAGTGTCCCCTCACTTCCCTATGCCCCACCAGTGTGCCCCACCAGTGTCCCCTCACCTCGCTATCCCCCACCAGTGTCCCCTCACCTCCCTATCCCCCACCAGTGTCCCCTCACCTCCCTATCCCTCACCAGTCCCCCTCACTTCCCTATGCCCCACCAGTGTCCCCTCACCTCCCTATGATCCACCAGTGTCCTCACCTGATCCCCCACCAGTGTCCCTTACCTCCTTATCCCTCACCAGTGTTCCCTCACCACCCTATTCCCCACCAATGTCCACCTCACCTCCCTATGCCGCACTAGTGCCCCTCACTCCCTATCCACCACCAGAATCTCCTTTACCTCCCTGTCCCCCACCAGTGTCCCTCACCTCCATATTTAAAGCTATGGAATCCCTTTGCAAGCACAGTGAGAGAAACTTCATGTATTCTTCCCCATTTCTAGGAACCAACCAATTTCCATGTATCATTCAATTTATCATTACAAAGGGTTGGATGTGCAGAAAATTCAAATATTTGTCAGCTAATCTATAAACTGGTAATTCCATGAACAATTCTGATGAGAAGCAGGGATATGGAGACATGAATTATTATAAAGCAAACAACAATGAGAAATGGAAGTCAAAAATTTACAAAAAAAATATTTATTAACATCTGCTGATGACATCTGACATGCATCTCCTGCACATCACAAAGAAAAATGTATTAAGGGTAATATTGAACTTATTGAATTGAAAACGTAAAATATATAAGGGATCGACGGTGTTATGCTTATATCAAGCAGAAAGACATACAAAAGACTACATTGCGCTCATAAAACGGGTCAGTGGTGAAAGTCCCTCACCGAGAAATTTGGAGATAAGCATAAGAGTTTCAAGAGTTTGCGGAGGCCTACATTATATTCAAGACAGATGATGCTCCCTCCACCCCCCAAATATTTCCTCCCCATACTCTCCCTCACCTGTACCAAATCTCCCTTCTCAGCCCCCAACTGCCCCCCCCCCCCCCAACAGTGCATGTTGTTGTACACAGGCCACAATAATCACCACAGAAACACAGAATGGCAAGAATTTCATGACAAGAACACAACACTGAAACTTCTTTGCTTGTTTGTATCTCAATCCCCCCCCCCCCCCCCTTCAACCCCTCAATCCCAAAATAAAAAAGCAACAAAGAAATGCATCGATCCAGTAGCAAAACAGTTGTACAAGTTTGAAGTTTCAAAAACAGAAAAAAGGCGTGATATTCCACAAAAGATTTCAGATATCATGATTGGCCATTGATTGCGAGGTGTTCATCTTCTTCCTCTTGGTAATAGACTTGGCAAAAGAGCTATGAGAAAAACTGGAGTGTCCTTCTAATTTAATTTGCAAAATTCTTGGAATGTTTATCAAACTGTGATTAAACAGATCTGTAAAAGAAAAGAAATACATCAGGGATCAACAAGTTGCAAATTTCGCATTCAACAAATCCACGTTTCTTTGCCAAAAAGGGGGTTGCATTTTTAATGATTTTTCATACATCTGAGATGAGTAAATGCCTTGACAGAATCAACCCTACAAAAATTTTCAAAATGTTAGTTTTACTAGAAATTGAAGGGAGGAGCTTGGGGTGAGGGGGGAGACAGCATTAAATTAGATTCACTAACAGAAATAATCTTGTCGTTACGGATGGGAATATTATTTTGCCAATATATAACTTCTGTTCTTGACATGATCGTCTACACTCAATTATATTCTTCTAATTCTATGGATCCATTCAAGTTACAAAATTTCATGATTTTACTACCACCGTATGAAGCATCAACTGAAGTTGCCCGATTTCATTTTGACAAATTAGTCTTTAACAATTTCTCACACTGAAGATTTCAACACTAAAGGCCAGTACCACCTAGCCCAACCACAACTTTAAAGAATCAACCAATTAAGTATTTCATTCAGTTCGTTCAAAATAAGCAACATTGATTTACCTTAATTTGGAGAAGATATTTTGTCAATCCATCACTGATGAACTAACGGCTTGTACAGCATTGGCAACATCCTGGACTGCATTTACAATCTAGACAGAAAGTAAAGAACATTTGGCAATCATAAATCAAACACATTTATAATCAAATGTACTTGTGTGTACATTAAAGCAGGTGTTTGTAAAACGGCCCAAATTATTGAGTCATGTAACTAAAATCCTCTCCTTGGGAATCCTTCACCTAAATGATATATATTCAGTAATTGATTACAAAAAAAAAAATGTAATTTGAAAAGACAGCTGAGAAGCCTAACAAATTGAGTGACATTCTGAAGGAATATCATAATGTACACTATATGGAGACTTATTTTAACATAATGCAAAACTCTGATAATTAAATTAATTTAATGCATACTGTTCAATTTAAAATTCTACAGTTTAAGCAAAACAATACATATTGTATTCATGACATAAATGTTGCCTAAATGAAGAGGCAATACTTCTCATATAGGTGAAGCTTGGTAGGTACACATACTTTGTCAAGCCTGCCCTAGTTGTCAGTACCTATTGCAAAATTCCAGCATTCATCACTGCTTTCATAACCATTAGAGGTATAGTTGGACAGTTCAGAGGCTACTCGTTCCACATGTGTAGAACAGTGGCATGCACTAACATTTCAGTGAAAAGTTGGGGTATGATACTTAACCCAGGACCACGAGCTCTCATAATATTTTCAAATATTAGAGCAGTCAGTTTATTACATTAATATCTACTCGATATTCATGTGTTTTTGTTTGCAAAGCCTTCTCTTTATTGCATTCTATCAACTGTTTCTCTTAAAGTAAGCTAACACTCATTACACTGCATAAAGCAGAAGATGTAGTCTACTCACCAGGACAACAATCCTCACATTTCTTGTTGGTGCCGGCACATCCTTTGCAGCCCTCTGATGTGCAGCAGCTTCCATCTTTGCAACAGTCTTGTCCCTTACAGCCACACTCTTTGCCCTCTGCAGATAAACAACAATATTGCGTATGTAGATGAATTGGACAGACTTTGTCATTAGAACCTGATAGTATTTACTATGACTAGCACATACAGGTAACAATGTTAAAATTACAATTTTGAAGTCATTCCTTTTTCCTTTGCTGGTTCTTGTCCTTCTTATCACAAGTACAGTAAACCCACACACAACTTTGCTCCAATGGTAGGAGGCAAATTGCATTTTATTGCACTTTTTTTGGTCTTTTGCAAGCCCCTCACATGATTCAGAATGTCATACTTTTGAGCATCTTGTGTTACTATTCTCCAAATAGTTCAAATTGTGACTGCTCTAACAATTTGCGAGAAAATAAGATGAAAAATGAAATGTGATCACACGTACAGTATAATAATGATGAAATTCATCACAATAACATTTGTTCACTACCTTGGTTCATTGGAGGAACTGGTGTGATTACAAGCTCTATTAGCTGAACATTGTGTTGAGTTAGATATAGTGGATCGATCATGATGGATAGTAAAATATCTATTTCAATGAAGAAAACTTTGACATGAAATAACTGTAGCATTATAACATTATTTCTTTGGGATGATCTCTATACAGATCTGAAGTGTGTATTATGTGAACCTGAAGCACAAATGAGTATGTCCTACTAAGCCTGGCAGCATGATGCTACAGCTTCCCCAGCATCCTCTTTTTGAAATGATTACTAGGAAGGACATTTGCTTACATTACAGTGAGATATCAGGTTTTGCAGCTGCTATCATCAATACTCAGGCGCAAGAAGTGTGAAGTTTATACATATTCAACTTCACAAAGAGCATTATAGTTTGGTGTAGACATTTGAGGGTAAAACAAAACCTATTTTGACAGTAATATAATGTTAAGCTTTTGATTCCTTTTTCGCATGATTGTTACGAATTTAGGCCTAAGTTAGGCCACGGTTAGTACGATATTCGCCGCTACAATAGAAGCGCACAAAAACACATGGAAAGAATGTGCAAGGTTAGACATAAAACTTAAATGTTAGTAAAACTCAATAGTGGAGAAATAGACAACGAACTTACCGATGCAGCATTTACACTTCATGTCGCCAGGCATGTTGAAAAAGATGATTTTTTTTCTATTCTTGAAATAGTACAAGTTTGGTTTGGTCTCGTAACAGCGCTTGGAATTGCGAATGGTTTAGATAAGCATTGTGAGTGGTATATAAATAATCTACATGCTTATGTTGCGTGTGCAAATTACAGGGTTGCTTGCAAATAGTGTTTATTGTGATTTTTAATGTTTGTTTTGACATGTGATTTATCACGTGGGTATATGTATACGCGTGCGCGTACAATAGTAATATAGTGACGTGTGCAAATCTGAACACGAGCGCAACTGTGTACACCTATCTCTGCGGCATTGACGTAAACAGTAGGCAGCTGTTGGTAGTTTGGAGGGCATCCGAGTGCCGAGTCTGGAGTGAGACAGTTCGTCAATATCTGCAGGGAGCTGCTACTGTTAGAGTAGCAGCTCCCTTGATGTATGTCAGTTGTATAGACTGTATAGCACGCTTTCTTGGGTTTCTTGAGTTTACGTAATCGACCTGCCTTGGTCGAAAAATGACCTCTTTTTACCAATTAGCGTGCAACGCCTGTCACATATTTTGCTTGTATGAGGGTCTTTGTGTGAACGCTGTTTGAAACTAACGTACTACATATAGATATGAACATATTTCAACACAATGTTTCCACGAAGAACCTAATGGTGTTAATAAGCTATGTAGGCTAATTGGAGAATCCATTTCTTAACGAGTCCATTGATCTTGGGGAATAGGTCATTTATTGTTTCTGCCCCTCGCTTATGGAACCAACTTCCCTTAAAAATCAGAAAAACATATACTCTCTCTAACTTTAAGAAGAGCATAAAATCCCACTTAAGGACAAAAGCTTTTATATAATCTTGTACCATTAAGTTTTTCTTCTGTCATTGTTTTTGTATTATTCTGTATTATTTGTATCATTTCTCATTGTCAATTGCGCCATGAACATTCTTTGAGTGGTGTGTGCGCATTATCAGTCTTATTATTATTATTTGGTAATCAAAAAAACTTTCCTAGCTACAGCGTGCTATAACTGGAACCAATAAAAGCAGATCTTTAATGCACGCATCACATCGTGTATGTTCCCTTTATCACTACTCCTCGCTCCGCAGGAAAGCCCTTACAGAAGCATTTACTGGAACCCCTTCACACCATATTTACGCCCGTAACATAAACATGGTACTAATAATACATGCGCTGCTGAGTCATGATTGCACAAGCCCATTTATATGCACATACTCCACTTTTCGTCAAGCATTTCTCCATTGATGAAACTAATTGAAGGTTACCATACGTAAATAATATCAATGAGTGGTGTGCACAAGACAGAACAGAATTGCTTTCTCTGTGGGTTTTAGCTCTCCTGAAGCTTATGTGTGTGTAATGCCTTCTTGTAACATCCATATCTCTAAAAGACTATGTATCCGATTGAAAAGCATTATACTTGGTATGTTGGTTGCCCATATAGATAGGGACCTTATTAATTTTATTGGAGGTCTGAAGAGTCATCTTATATAAACAACATTGTAAACAGTGTTTCCTTATACATTTTCTCAAGGATGGAAACATGTAGGTTGGTTACCCATCCCGAGTTGGACGAACCCCTTGATACTGACATTTGATGTCAACTAGCTCAAATGTAGAAACGTTGCGGCCCCATAGTCAAAATCAGTGGCGGCGCCAGGAATTTTTAGTTGGGGAGGCTAAGGGAGGGCTGAGCCAATTTTGTGGGTGGCTTACAAGATTGAGTGATCGCCGTCCTGGGGGAGGGGTATAAGGGGAGGGGGCGCCCCCTCCCCTTTTGAAATTTTTCCCAATCCTGGAAAGGCCTACATGCAAAATGGTGGCATTTAGCGAGGCTCTTGTCACCTGAAAATTTCTCCAAAAATATGCATTTTTTTGTGAGTAACTTTAGTCAAATTAGACCAATTCACAGTTTTCGTATCACTAAAATATTACCTGCTGAGAAAGATCCAATTCCTTTGCTCAATTTTTATATCGCGCTCTCTGACACAACTCCTGTTTTAGTTTGTATACACCGTGACGCTGTTTGTGAAACGCACACGACATTGCCGTATGAGAACAAAATTCATCAAAATTTCCATTGACCATTGTAGCACTGCGTTATGGCTGACAAAATTTGGGTAGGCTATATTGTTTAAATGAGGTTTTTTTCCCCGCCTATTTCAGTTGGGGGCCAATGGGGGGGGGGGGCTGACTACTTCAGTGGGGGCTAAAGGTCCCCCAAGCCCCCCTTGGCTCCGCCACTGGTCAAAATTCATCATATGGTCAACAGTATCTGCGGAAATGAGATGGCGAATTTCAGTTCATGGTGACCATAACGTACTTGGGTAGTTTTGATTGCGAAATATTGGCTAGTCATACGATCATAAGTGCCATAATTAGATACCGATCTGCTCTCCTTGCTTTAGGTGGAATTTCTCACGCTCTCTGCCATTTTGTATCGACCGTGCACTATAGAATGAAATTTGCACTCTGTATACATACATATGTCTGTTTATGAAACCTTCAAAGTGCCGTGTGCATAACATAGATCTGAAAAGCTTTATCTGTGATTTGTCAAACATGCCACTAAGTATTAGGAAGAATCTAATTAGAACTTACGCGCGAAATTTCTTTCTGGGCCATCCTTTGTATATTCACATTATTAAGATACTTTGGACGATAAAATTCAACAAAAAATGGTGTTATTCATGAAATTTTAACTGTTGTATTAACAGCTACGCTGAATAAGTACGCTAACTTGAATCTAAACTTACAGGGGACCCATTCAACGCGCTGTATAAAGTGGGTGGATATCTGTACAGAAGCTAGCAAGCATTGTTCCGTACATTTTCGCCCTTTTCCCTTTCCATTGACATCTTTGATATTGGAACTGTGGTTTGCAGCAAATTCCACTGATAAAGTACTGTGCAGTTGTTTTGTATTTGACTGTACTACTACTAGTACTAGTTTAGCGAAATGAATGGATAACTTGAAGTATTGGCCTTTACTATCATTACATGACGGAAGTTTACACTCTTGATGTAACATGGCGTTGATGTTTTCTGAGACATCCAGGTAGGCTAGATCTATAGCACCGTATATGTCATTATAGCAGATAGTATAACGTTGATTACCTAAATTTAACCTCGACTTTGGGTTGGATAGATTAGCGCTTGTCCTAACTTTTCCTAGGCCTAGCCTAAACTCATCGAAATATACGTCGATGCCAGTTACACGACAGTAATTGAGGGTTCCCCTGCCTTTGTGGGAAACGCTATTGTGAAGAGTACATAGGAAGTAGGATGTATGGAAATAGTACCAGATTCGAAGCCTAATTGCAATAGGCATGCAGTGTATGATCAAAACTGTTGAAGGATTAAATAGTTTGGCTAGATAGCCTAGACAAGGTGGTCACTGTCATTACATAACATTTTCTGAACGTTGGATCAAGATGCTTAGCCAACACAAAAGAAAATCAAAGCTCAAATATAGAAACCGTTTCCATAGGATTCAGACAGAAAAAGGTTTGAGAAGTTTCCATGTCATAATATAACCAAGGAATCACATATCTCTCCCTTTTGATTGAAACGACACTTTATGCCTAGATGTGTAAAGCTACAGTTATGTCAGTTAGCATACTTTTCATTGTAGCAGCATATGCCTCCATTAGTATGTTTTCTTCTTATGTTTTACATATTAAATGGGCTTACCAGTCAAAACGTCCTTTTACCAAAACGTCCCCGTACCAAAACGTCCCCGCTTTTGGTCAAAAACGTCCCGTTGGTCAAAACGTCCCCGTTAGTCGAAACTTCCCCGTCTATCACATTCATTCACAGTTGTGAATATATATTCATTTTAAGTTATAATTTGGCTAGGTTATCGGCATGCAAGTTGGATTACTGGCGCTATATAAATCATGAAGGACTATATCGTTTAATTATATTTGGTATGAATAAGGTATATACGCTATATGTTTTTCAGTGACGTGACGAATTAAGGAAAACAAAAAATATTATACAAGAGAAATTAAAAAAGAATTTGGATGCGTATACTATACCATATATATATATCAATATAATATTTTAAATCGAGTGAAATCACTTATCGTTTATTTTTACGAAGTAAAATTATACTCAAAAATGTTCCCGCTCTCACACGGGTACTTCCCACTCCTAATAACTGTGCTTTCAACCTAATTACTTATCCTTGACTCTTTGATTTGAACTTAAAACATCCACACTTGCATTCCAACTGATTATAAAAGCGGGCACGTTTTGACTCACAGGGACGTTATGACTGCGGGGACGTTTTGATAAAAAGCAGGGACGTTTTGGTCTTAAAAAAGCGGGGACGTTTTGGTAAAGGGACGTTATGACTAGATACCTTAAATTGACAGGGATACACAAGAGAAAAAGAAAACTCTATCAGGTAACAAATGATTGTATTTTGTTTTCATGAAACATCGTTTTGTATGATTTCATTTATATATATCTTTCTTCTCATTAATCTTTCTTCTCATTAATCTTTCTCTTTAGTATCAAGAGAGCAGTGGAGAAAATAAACAATGTTGAAAGTCCAAAATATGCCAGAATATTATCTAGAATATTACAGAAGATTCACTTAAAGGTAAGCTTAAAATATGATAGTACGCACTATCTGGCTCAATGGAACTTGTTAAAAATGTATTAAACTTGAAAGTCCTTTTTATTATTGTCTTTGTTTTGTTTTGTTTTGTTAATATGGTAAAAAAAATCACAAATTACTGATGAGAAAAATGTAAAGCATAAGGCTACATAGAAAAGTTATAGAAATACAGGATAATATTAAGAGACAGTTAATGCAACTGTGATGGAGTTCCAATGTTACTGTCGCACTTGCTAACAGCTACCTCTTCTTCTGCCTTCAACCTATTATTGGCCTGGAAGGCAGAATTTAACAACGCTATGCACCCACATGTGTGTATATGTGGGAGAAGCCAAATTGCTTTTATGTTTACACTTCAAATCATGCAGCTTATGCAATTTAAATTTATAGCTTATATTGGATTTTCTTTTTATAATTTGGTAGGTCATTTCAGACCGGAAAACAGTGTATTTCTCCTGGATGCAGAACCCACCTTTCTTTCACTGGCTTAGGGTCAAACCCACTCTCATCTCACAAATGCACAAATCACAACGAAAATTCTCATACATGTTACCTTTCATTATGTTACATAACATTACATACATAATACATTACATTACAGAACTTTATGCTATAATGAATCATACATAATATATGCCTTTCTTACAGGATGAAAGACCATTCTCTGAGGAAGAAGAGGAGAAACTCCAAGGAGTGTTGGACCTAGACTCACCAGATATTACTCTAATTCTTGAAACAACATCATTCTTTGTAGAACAGGTACAGTATAGTTTAAAGGCATTGAAGACTCGCCCCAAACCGTGTGCCGCCCTCTGAAAATGTTAACTTTCCGTTGCAGTCAACAACAAAAAAAGTCAAAATGCAGACAGTAATAAAATGTGATACCTTGTTATCTTTTATCTAGACCTGAGATGTCCTTTGCTGCTATGTACACTGTGTTGTGGGTATTGACCGTAGCTATATGTATTGACTGTACACTAGTGTCTAATTACCGACGGTAGCAAGCTGTGTGTGTATTTTCTGGGACCGATGGTGGTGTCTAACACTTCTGTTACACCTCATTCGAAACTAGGTCAGATTACCGGCATAAGACATTTTATTGTGCGCCAGTCTTCACTCCCTTTAAGGGGTGACTGGGGTGGATTTTTGTAACTAGCTGATCTCTATTTATGTCCCATTGCATCATTATAATTAAAGGGAAAGATAGTAGCTTAGTTTATATTAGAAATGAGTAAATCGTCCAGCACATTTAAATACCTGGATTAATGGTGCTCCTCACACATCTCCCCTGACTTAAATTGCTCTTTAATCTCTCTCAAAGTTGTCCAACACCCTCCTGTCTCTCTTAACTGCCATTTGACGCATATTGCATTAATTTGGTGGTCACCTTTTTCTTCTTGGCAAAATAACTCTTTGTCTTGATATATGTAAACAATTCACTGTTATCACACATTGTCCCCTTAAGTTATTCATGAGTTATTAATTCTCAATTAATATTCTATGAGAGCCAGTGGGAAACATTGTGTGTCTGAGCGAAAGATTCAGACAACCATAATGTTACCATACACAGATTGAGCAGTGTACATGATTGGCCTATTGGATGCTCAAACCTATTAGCCTTAAGGATCTACATACGCAATTAGTGCAAGATTGCGGGGCAATTTGTTTTTGCATGTTCTTATCACATTTAAGATGAAGCTCTCACTCACATCATATAGATTTTTATCATATTCTGAGATTTCATTTGAGTGTCACCCTCTGGATTGTCTGTACAACACCAAGAGGTTAAACTTTGTTGATATTTATCAAAGTATTTATTATATTCTTAAATAAAGTTGGGTTTTTAGTTCTTCATTAGTTTAGACTACTGTGTAATGAATTTACATTCTGTTAATAACATATGAACGTTCTTTATGTTGGTATTCATCCTTTTATTTAATTTTTCATCTATTTTCTTAGGCTGCTTATCATCTTGCCAAACCAGCCAACTTATCCCAACAACTGAAAAACATTGGTCTGAGTGAGGAGAAGGTAAGCCAGTCACTTATTTGGATGATTTTAAAGACACTGTTTACCATCAATTTCAAAATGGTTGTTATCTAATGGTTTGATTTTATTAGAGACGAGCTTGTGCTTCAAACGTACCCTACATAAAGAGAAAAAGCTTAACATCAATTTAGTACTGTACTAATCAATTTTAAATTGATGTTAAAGGCCATACGTGTTGGACCAAAATTTTGTCATGTTACAAATTTCTAAACATTTCAAAAGAATTTGTCTAGAGGCTCTAGTCATTCATATTATTCCCAGCCGTTGAGGATAATTAATAGACAGAAGTTGAATATCTCAGTTTTGATAGCTACTTGGGATAACTAAAGTAAGAGCAGTAATATGCTTGTTGCCTTTTCTTTGTCTTACAGGTAACACTTTTTGAGACCAGCTGGACAACACAGGCCAAAGATATCGTGGAAAGGTTACGAAAGAAGACTCTTATCCCTAACCAGGTGAGCGTATGGCTCTGTAAGAGAGCATGTTTCACAAAGAAATCATTCTGTATTCTGTAAGCTGGTGGTTGGCTTGGATTAATTCAGTGGTTGAAGTATTGCACTAGGGAAGGAAGATGTGATATCATTGGTGAGAGCAAAAAAACAACTTGCATGTAATTTTATTGTTATGTGGGAGGGGGGGGGGTAGGGACTAGATCACCAGTTTTTAATGGAACATAAGATTGTTTGTGATAATGTCATAAAATTGTTTTTGATAAATTGTTTCTGAAAGTTCATCAGGGAATAATTTATCCAGTATCGAATAGCAAAATGCTGTGCAAAATTGGCAACTTGCCATACAAAGGTATATATAGCTCTTTTTGTACGCAAAAACCGTAGTGTTTTATAAGAAGCCAAACTTCAAGACCTTTCAAAAATATTACCCAAAACTTGCCAGAATAGTAAATTATTCCCTTGGCATAATGCTTGAAGTAATGAAAAATTGGATATGATGTTAAACTAAATAACTGACTGAAGATACTGTAGGATGATAAATAGGAAAACCCTCTCCCCAATGTGATATTCATATCACACAGCATTGCATATGCAAATGCGACCTAAGTAATTGTATTTGTATCACTCTTCCCAACACCCAGAGCCGTATCACACATATACATTTACAACCATGAAATGGATTCTAGATGGATAACAGTAGACACAGGTCCATGCAGGGGGGGGGGGGGGCTCCTTTTAACCTCATGCAGAAATTCAAAGTAGCTTTAAGCACAATTTTAATTTTTTTTCTGGGGGAGGATGCTGCCAGACACCAGTATGAATGATGAGCTTTCTGTACAAGATGTAAAGTTTGAAAGTTTGACTGCAAATAAGCATTGTTTAGAGAGTAGAAGAAACCAACTATGTAAACATCCTCTGATCATTGGAAGAAAGATAAACTTTGACAAATTTTACAGTAAATTATTTCGAATAGAACCTTGCATTTTGATATTTCTAATACGTGCTAATTCTAGAGAACATATCACTCCTGTATTAAGAGGATAACATGGGATACCAGTTTCTGCCAGAATCACTTTTAAGATACTTACATATGTTTGCCATTCATATGCCGGTTCATCACCTGCATTTATTTATCAGAGCTGTTACAACCTTATTACCCAAATTACCTGAATCCATCAAACTCTCTCCGCATCTTGTGTCCCATCAAATCTACTATGAAAACTCATCTGTTTATAGACCTCAATGACTTCTAATTAAAAACTACCTTTTGTTATCTCATTCTTTTTCTGTTACTTACTTGCTTATCTCTGTGCCATGCGTGTTTCTTTTCGATGGATACCGGTGAATTACAAATGTTCATTATGATATATTATTAGTTGAATATTGCTTCTTTGTGTAAGAATCTTTTAGTAAAGTAATCACACTTCTTCTCCCCCTCCCACTTCTATCACCCACCCCAACCCCCCACACCCCACCCTCCTCCTGCCCATGGAGAACATCCAGTCAAACATCCAGTCCAACGTCTGATAACCCAACTTTCTCTGCTGTTCCCTCAGTTGCAAGACGTTAACTGGAGACTAAACCTTCAAATGGCTCAGGCTGACCGGAGTAAGATGAAATCGCCTAACGCCATGTTTGAGTTTGTGGTGTCTGCAGATGACGAGGGCGGCAGAGATAAAATACAAATGGAATTTAGTCATGAGGAGCTCTTCCAATTCTATGGCCAGGTAGTTACCATCTTCTTTTGTCTTATACAACCTTGGTTTGATATCAATAATAATTAGAGACTAAATATTCATTCAATTTGGCTGTTTTTGCTTCTTCACTATATTGTACACTGAAGTACACAGAGCAATCAACTGGTTTCAAGGTTTTCAAGTACAAACAGCAGAAAAGTGAAACCGAAGTATTTTTTGCCACTTCTGAAATAGATCATTTGAGCATTTATCCAACCATTTTGCATCTTGAAAACCTTTTTTCACTGGAAATGGTCTGTTGATTACATCAATCTGAATTTCAAGAACATTTCAAATAATTTTGATTCCCAAAGACTGACTTTTGTTCTGTAATCTCCCTTGCCTGCAAAACCCGACAGTTGTGTTAAATACAACGCATGTTTCCTATGGACCTTAAGAAGGAAATGACAAATGCTTTGCGGGGTAGCCATTTCTGCGTCCGAGATCTTGGGATAAGGTGTTCCAAAGCTAAAGGAGAGTTCTGCTTTCAGTTCCGATAATTCTAAATTGCTCTTTGAAAATTGACTTTAATTTCTCCCAAGTATTAAAACAAAGTGACTCTCAAATTTTGCAAATTTGTCCACTGCTGGCCATGGATGTTTGCAAAAGAGTCAGAGGAGGGGACAAGCAAACAATATGGTTTTCATAGCCAGTTAACTGTCCAAAAATGTGAACGTTAACAGGTCAATTCTTATGTCGTAAACTTGAGGACAGTTTATGGTTCTTTTCTACCACTTCAATTTTCCAAATGGGCTAGTGACCCCCCCCCTAGTGCCCCCAACCCTCTGTAGATGCCCATGCTGTCAGCTTTGTATAATTCTAAACCAGAGATTCTTTCATTTCTATTTCTGGTATTCATTACTCTCCTTATCTAAAAGAGAATTTGAAAAATAAACATAGCCTGCAGTTGTTTTCCAGAGTCTGTAGCTATGGTTAAACAGGCTTGGTACTTTATTTGAGTATGTTTTATTCTTTCTTACTGCTTCAATTTTCCTTATCTGAAATCTTAATTTAAAAAAAGTCTGCAGGTGCTATTCCAGCTGAAGGGGTGGTTAATTACAACAAATGATTTGTTTTCCAATTAATGAATAGAATTAGATATTTTTTTATTTAATATATATATATATGATACATTTATAATATATTTACATATCTTCTTTCTTACATGATAGCTTGAAACCATACAGTCTCAACTGGATTCATTGACGTGAAGGAGTTAACATGTCAGATAACGCAGAGAAGATGCCCAGGGGAATAAAATAATGTAACAAGTGGTTTAATAAGAGGTTTCACAAGCTTGTAGATATCAAAGTGAAAATGTAGATGAAAGCAACACAAATAGCACAAACACACGAAAAGTTCTACTGACTTCATGAAATCTCTGTTATGTAACAAAATGTATTGAAGTCGGCCATATCCTTGAACATGAGATTAGTGTCAAAGCATTGTGAATGTGTGAAATAATCAGTGGGGGATGAAATGAGCTCCTTAAAGAATTGAAAGGCTGTTGAATGTTATAAGTTATCTGGTGGGAAGTATATGAGGGATGGTTTACACAATGTTAATATTTCTACTCAAATTCAAGAATGTACCACATTATGTTGCAAACAGAATCTCATATCTAATACAGGTGTTGAATGATATGCAAAATTTGTACACCTCTAAAAGTTTTATGCAAAATGTAAACACACCATTATCCACTGTTTGTGTAAAGCATGGGTGCCGGCCCCATGGACGTTTATTCTCTTGTGTGACTTTTGACATCGGATTGGTACAGCCTTATTACCTGGCTTTACAAAAAAGGTGCATAAGCAAAAATATGGGTAAAACTTGCAAGTATTAGGTTTCTGATTTAGGAGAAACGTGTGGAGTTTTATATTGTGGCACTAGTATCTTTAATCTTTTATCTGTGACTTAGTATAAAACTTATAAATGCCAGATGAGAGAGATGGTTGATCTAAATTGCCATGCTCATGGTTTCTAAATTCTCAGCTCTAGAGTTTCAAGAATATAATAGATTTATCTGTTTCTGTGTTCTTTTTTTGTTTTTTTTTCTTTCTGGTCACTAACGAGGCAGTAATTAATATAAATGTTCAGACGTTATCGTCTGTAGAAATCTTTATACAATGAAAATATTATGATTTAGGAAAGCACAATTATCATGCAGGTCTAATTTTGTTTTCCCCTTCAAAGATTGGACTAAGGTAGAATGTATGGTCTCACACATAGATATTCTGTGAAGGGGTATTGCAAAATTAATTATCACCATGACAACAGGTAGCTTTTGTTGTGTCAGGGCATTTCAGTTGTATTCTTTCGCAAAAGCAAAATGGTACTTTGGACTAAAAAAAAATTTCACTTTACCCTCTACGAGACATGGTTAACTAAATATTCTCAAAATTCGTGAAATGTGTTTATAAATGCACCAAAATTAACTTACATTCTCGACAATATTGAAATGGAGCAGTGCACTCTGTGAAATTGAGAAAATCACTGTTAGACAAGTTTGTTCTCGGCTACATTCCTTTGTAGACGAGATGATACATACAAATGTGAATTATTTTTTTTATTTTGATCGTAAGATGTCTTTATTGTTAGGATTGTAAAGTTATGATGCTGTCAGCAAAAATAAATCTGTAAACAGAGATACCTATGTTCATTGTGCGGTGTTGATTGCTCTCTGGATCTTAAAGTTGTCTGTCATATATGTTTATTTTCTCGCAGTTAAAAAGACAGTTGAGAGTTTTATTGTTTGGAAGCAGTGATATAATTTGGCTACCATAGCTCTTTATGCATATGAATAGTGGTGGTCACATGACATTACTAAACACCATGAACACATATTTCCCTCCTTGTGAATCATTACCATGCTTTTACCTCAACCCCCTTCAACAGAAGCACCTGGGCCTTCACCCTGCAACAGAGATGACCATTTAGTTGAACTTCAGAAAGGGGGGGGGGTGATGAGCGGAAGGGGATGGGGGGGTAACGTGTTAGGGTATTAATAGATCTTAGTCGTGTGACCACTCTGCCAACTTTCTTCTTGTATGACAGATTAACAGCTATACCCATTAACTTTCGGTTCAGTGCAAGTTAACAGGTTTTAGAGGGGAAAGCATAAATATTTAGTCCCTGGTTGGGCTGCTATCTGTTTTGCTTACACATAAAACAAAACATGCATGCTCCCAGCCCAAGGGCAGCACTCTACTTATATACGGGGCAACTCAAGTTCTGTGTATAAGCATCGATTTGTCTGCGTCTCACGCTGATAAGCACAGAGAATATTATTTCCAGACACAAAATAAAAAGACGACAGAAATATTTCACATGTTAAGCCAGTTTGTATTGCAATTTATTACAATAAGTTACACATACAAGACCAAAAATACAAAAACAAAACATTTGGGAATCAGAAAAGTGTCTGCAGTAACATTTAAGACATAAAATTTGATCGGAGTAAAATCACATTTTTTGTTAGTTAAACATTTTTCATTCTCAGTTTTGTTAACACCACTCGCCCGAGATGACGATTGTTTGATGATAATATCAGAATGTTGCCAAGGATATTTTACCATAAAAGTTTCAATATCTTTTTGTGTTAGCTAACAACATGGTCAAGGTAATGCTACCTATTGGATGTTTTAACAGTACAGAAAATTTTCCTTTGAAGTTTTCTTTTTTATATATTAACCAAATTTGTGTTGAACACAGGAACTTAAATTGACTTGTTTTCTTGCACAAAATGTTACTGACATAAATGTTTGATACACTTTTCATTTTTTTAACTGGCATTTTTTTTTTCACTCCACGCCCTCACATTATAAAACATAATTGCATAAACGTGATGTGGACGGTTGGACTCCCACATCTTTTAATAAGTTGTCAAAATAAGACAATATTTACAAAATTATTTACAACAAATTTACATTTCAAAAACCTAAAATATATATGGAAAGCTTTGTGTGAGAGGTGAGGTGCATGCAGGGAGGGGACACATGTGCAATATACAAAAAAAAGACTAATTCAACAATGGCTACTGATGCTTTCAAATAGTTTATCAGACAATTTAAACAACACATGATTTACTTTAATAATTAATTCTGGGTTAATCACCTAATACAAATACGTGGTATTCATAATGGTTTATTTCTTACTATGAAGTAACATTCCTTTTTTTTTTCTAGTGAGTGCAGCATCACATGGGTGGCAAAGGGATTCCAACTCATATGTTGGTTTGCATGAAAGACATAATAACAAAAAGTCTGCACTTTTGAAGAAAAAAAGAAACAAAAAGAAGCCCATTACCTCATACATTTTCTAGTTAATATGATGCATATTTGTCACTTTTAAATATCTAAAGCTTACACTAAAGAAGAAAGAAAAAGAAAAAAAACGACATTCTAGCCTTCCTTCTGATCCCTAAAATATATGACCGCAGTCACAATATTGTAACCATCTAGCCAGCTGTGGATCGACATGCGAGATTGTGAGAGCAAGACAAATTCTAACTACCCAGTATCATAAATTTATTATACTAAATTATTTTAAAATGGCCGTTGGTGTCAACGACAACTTATAAATGTGACAAACAAGTGAATCTATAAAAATACATGGGGCACATGGAAGAAACCTTTAACAAAATGTCTTGCACTCTCTTAAAGTAAGTAATCTAGCCTTGATGACAATCTACTGGCAGCCAGCCATTAGGTTACAGAAAATTATTATTTTGGAAAATTCAATTTCTATGAAAAAGATGCAAGAAGGATTATTAACAAACAACAGATGTGAGAAACTTACAAGACACAACTCTGTGATGAGAAAACGAAACATAGCCGGCTTTATTCCATCTTTACATTATTCTTATGATGAATGAGACTGAAAGAACTCAACAAATGCCACCTCTAAGATTGCAAAGACCGCGTCACCGTTATCTATGTGGCTTATAGGTCTACAATATACCAATACCGTCATCTAAAGGATTGAAAGTGGAATACTTGCAATGCTTAACACGTATAACATTTGTAAAGAAATCATCTTTATGGAAACTCATAAAAATTCCTAAAGGAATTTTTCAAAGCTATTTAACATCTACAGGATGGGTTAGTGGTCTGCAAAGACTTACATCCACCTTTACAACAGTTGAAAGTATATAAGATGAACGTATCCTTACAAACGTGCAAAAATTATCTATAGGGTACCTGGTCTGCCCAAAAATGAAAATGCTGACACCAGCTTTAAGGTTGAAGTTTATCACATACAGACCTTAAAACCTTTGAAACATCATCTATATTGTACCTGGTCTGCAAAAAGACTAAATCTCTTGTCAATGTTCAATGTATTTTAGTACACTCCTCAATGGCTGGGGGGGGGGGGGGAATCTGAGGACCACAGCTTCTAGGAAACTACCTCTGAAAACTTCTAGCAATAATTTGTGCTAAATTTTGGGACCAATACCAATGGCCATTGGGTTGTGAAAGTCTGCTCCCAACACAAGTGAAGCATCTATCTAGATATATGACTTTTGATTCGAGTCCAGTTGATATTTGATGGGAGGCCAAATGGGACTAAACTGGAGGCTAGGTGGTACTTGATGGGAGGCCAGATGGGACTTAAATGGAGGCTAGGTGGTTCTTAATGGGAGGAGTTGAGGTGTCTTTGCTGTAGGTCTATAAGCAGACCAGGAAGGGAGAACGAAATAAATCTACCAGACAAAAATCAAATGACACTTGCCCGTTGAAGGAAGCTACTTAACAGAAACTAGCCAACATTCCAATAAGGATCCAACCCTGGTCTCGACTTGCACAAAATGACATGTAAAGAGGTAAAAGGGAATTGAGGCAGACTACATGAAAATAATACTGTCAAGGCTAATTGAAAAGAAAGCTACAAAGTAGGAAGCACTCCACCTGGTAAATATTGTGCAAAGCATTCGAAACATACATAATAATAAATTCAGATGACTTAAAAGGGAATGGTAACAAAAAAGACATCCTTCCGTATATTAACAAATATTCCTCTCTCACTCTCTCTGTTATGTACAACTATTTAAAATGAGTTGAGGGAATAATATAATCTTTTGTAAATTACATTATAATTTTATATTTTAAGTTATTTGTAAGTTGAAACTAACAATGCTATCTTGGTAATGTCTCTGGAAATTCCAGCTAAAATTTATTCTTGGTTAAACAAGAAATTTTTAATGTTTTAATCTTAAGCTTTCTAACAGAGGAGCTAATGGTTAAAACAATATATGCGTGACTGTGATGACCTCTTTTGCACGCTCTAGCCCCACCCACCTCCTTTTCCAAGTTTGAAGGGAATGGAGTTGTCATGCGAATCCACTTACATGGTTAACCTCCATGAAAGGTACCACAGAAAGCAAGCAGTCGGCTGGTGATGGTACATAACAGGCTCACCTACGACATGATAAATATCGACAATTTATTCCCACGAGATATATTGACACATGGTTCAACTTCCAACACAGTGCTGCAACAAACATGCTCTTTCACTACTTTATCCTCATTCAATACAAAGAATTGCTAACCTTGTTCTGCTTTGTAACCTTGTTGAGTCAATTCTTGACAAACCTATTACTAAATCTTTGGTCATATGTTGCATATATATAAACATTTACTCACTAATGAATAAAAATTGCATTCACTCGGATGATTTCTAAACCCAGCCATTTGCAATTTCAGACAAAGAATACACAATTACCTCACACACACATACGTCCACACAAGTGTGTGTTTACATTCAGACTGAGGACTCCATTGTTCAAATCTACATAACTTACTCTTAACAATATCTTTTTAACAACATAATCCTTCTGAGGACTTGTTGATTCTTTTCATATGATGTCCAAGGACTTGGAATTTCCTTTGTTCAAGTCCCCATTCAGAATACAAACAAATACACACACACACGTAACACAACTGGATATTTCATTCTCAAGTTAGTATAGTTTTTCTCTTTACTTTGTGCAACAGACAAATGAAGCAACCTATTTTATTTAATACTTGTCCCCTCTAAGAGATTTGAAGGTTACACATGGATCCAGCCACCAGTTGTAAAAGCAAAGCTTTAAATATCTCCTGGTCAGTTACCACCAATTACAACAATTGTAACACCAAACTGATATAGACTCAGACACAGGAACAATAAAAATACAACAATTTGTGGAACCCAACAAACTCTTGAAGCCCCCAAGTCGTATGCAACTGTTGGACTGTTCTCAAAAGGGACAAATTCAATTTTAATCTCTTTTTTTAATTTTTTTTATTTGCAACCTATTTTTCTCATTTTTTTGTTTATTATTATTAATCTTTTTAAATATAAAAATAACATCTATTAATTTTTGAATCTAAAAAACACCAATTGTTTTTTTTTCTTCTATGATACATTCACTTACGAGCCATAACTGCATAGTTGTTTTAAAAATATCAAAATAGCATAGTTACCATTCATTTGTTTTTTTTTGCTTAATTTTTTTTATAGTTTGTGATTCCCACAACATATTATTTTTTCAATGGTTAAAATGTGACATTTTACACTTGCTTGCGACATTGAAGATTTCTTTCTTTGGTTTATTAAAAGTTTGAATTTTTGCCTTGCATTTAAAGACAATCTTAAGACCCCTTGTGTTATATTTGGTAAAATCAGGTGTTAAGGGTATGGCGGGTGTGTGACCTTGCAGGGACTTGGGATTGGTACAAATTCAAACTTGTATCTCGCCTTACAGAGAGGTCCAATCAATTCCATTTCTTGGTATATAAGATGGAACAACTAAAAGCCAATTTTGTAACACTATCTAGTGGCCCTTGCCAAACAAAGTAGAAATTCAAAAACCAAAACCACAATTTTTTTTTTAAATTTTAGCATTTTTCTACCGTCATTGACTTAGTCTAGACCACTTTGTTTATATTAAGTATTTCATCGATACTACTTTGCTACGATTCAGCAAATAAATAGTACTCTTAAATAATACTCTTAAATAATGTCTATAACATTCTTTCATATTTTTTCCCATTTGTTTTTTAAAAACAAAATGGCAAGCGGAATGTACACTAGATCAAATGATAGCTTAATAAATAAATAAAACTTAAAAAAAACTCAGAACTGAATACAAGTGCTGGTATGATAACACAAAATACTGCTTCATAGTGACATCATAAAAATGAAGAGCGTGTTCGGATCGGAAAAGGAAAAGTGAAGGAGGGAGAAGCGAGGAGAACTTTTATCTCCATCTCCTTGAGAGAGATGTGGTAAGTTCAAGCTACAATTATCTAACAATATGTCATGATAAATAAATCTCTGAAGAGACCAAAAGATTCATAATGAAACACGGTCATGTTTCATTTGATGTAAAACTTTAAAAAAATATTAAATTTTTTTCATTCTTTGCACACAAGAAAAAACACACACATGCAGCTGCACTGAAGACAAGTCTTTTTCATTTTTTACAGCCTGGCTTTAAAAATTCCTCACCTAAAAGAGAATAAAAAATGAAGACCTAAAACATCTCCCAGAGTGATGTTGTATATTGTCATACAGCCTGCACATTATTATCTTAGTGGTGGATACAGGGCAGGGCGACTGGGAGACAGGTATAGGGAGATTCCTAAGTTAGTACCAAAATACCGGTGTGATTTTACACAACATCGGTACAAAATAAGGAATGCACGTGTGAAATCTGCTAAATTTCTCCAATAATTGTACCTCTTTATTTTTGGAGCAAATCATCTTTGCAGCTAAATTTTAGTGTCCAAAAAAATTTCAGAAAGATGCAAGGGGGGGGGGGTGGATGGGGAATGACACAAGATCCCCTGTATTTGATAAGCAGATTAACTACAACACTCTCTTTGATGTGTTGAATACAATGGTTGCCCTTACATACAATAGTATTGAACTTACCACTGATAAATTCTGGTAACTTGTATTTGATATTATTAATAAATATTCAGCGCTTTATATCTTACAGGACAGGAATCCTACTGAATTATTATGATATTCTTCCTTATGTACTTAATATTTATCTCGAAATGACTCTTAAAATCTTGCATTGCAATAATTCCTTCCTCACTCTCTTGGAATAACATCAGCACCATAACAAGAGGCCACTCATCCCACCCACTACCGCCCCCCTCTCAATCCTGATGTGACACCATTATGAAAGCATTGTCTGGTTGCCGTCATCTTCTAACAGGGCACACAACTCGCAGAAGGATCGCCCACCACTACTCTTGGTCCCATGAGGTGGTTTCCTCGAACGTTGCCGCCTTAGCATGGTGGCAGCGCAGTTTCCACAAATCACTCGGGGGGGTATCTTAAGCCTTTTAAGATGAAACCCACTTGGCTTAAGTTGATCTAAACCGACTGTTCGTGAGATCTTACTTGGTTTTGATACCAGCCCGGATCAAACTCCGGTTGAACCTCGTGGTTAGAGGCTCCGGACGGTCGCCTCCTCCGGTCATCCTCTGAACCACCGGAGAGTGGACGATACGGTGGAGGTTCCCTGTCAGAGCTATCGCTCGACGAGGATGAGTTCAGCCTCTTCTTTGTGGGCGTGGTTGGATTGCTTCCCCTCTGAGGACCTTTCGTGTAGGCAATTGGTGGGCACCGTGGGCCGTTGTGAGAAAGCACGCTGCTGGTACGCTTTGGGGGAACAGGAGGTGGGCCTGTCGGTTTCGCCCTAGACAGGCTCTGGGTACGACTCGCGCCCTGAGGAGTGCCTCGTTCCAAAGTGGCCGCCTTTGACGGGGTATGGGAGCGGGACTGTTCTACCGAGCTGGGTGGCTGACCCGTTGATGATTCTTGAAGGGAGACTTGTGGGGATAGGTGGTGATATGTGGAGTGCCCGTTTAGATGGAGGTGGTTCACTTGGTTCTCGCCATCTATCTTCTGTTTGGGAGCTGAAAAGATAATGAGACAACTGTTGAAGTCACTTTCAAGATTTTTCCCAGTTTTCATCAGAAATCAGATTATGTTAGACATGAGGAATCCATAATGATTTACTATTGATTCTGTTCTGTCCTTGACACATCTTTGTGAAATATCAAGCCTGACTGAGAATTTATAGGCAACATCAGCCATTTAATAATTCAGAAGTAAAAAAGATGGTATTTTAATTGGAGTACGAACCATCACCGATTAGTTTTATATAGCCATGACACAAAAATATATAAGAAACCGATTGGTGGACAGTACTACTGCATATTCATATCTCCACTTTGATTTGACTGGTAGAACACACGATGCCACAAGTCTACAAGTACATCAAGAGTTAATTGTTAATAAGGTTTACATTGACATGCAGGACATACAAAAGACAATGGGAATCAACAAGATGACACACAGCAACACATATTATGACAAGAAGCAGGCAAGGGATAGAGAGGAAGTCCTTTCAGGAGATTTAATCTAAAGTAATCTCACTTTTGTCCAAAACTCTGGAAGGAAGAGAGGAAGGCTATTTCTTTTTACTTAGGAAGGTCGACTTACTATTTTTTCTAATACATTTTGAACTGTGTTTTGTTACTATCTGTTTTTTATTAATTTTTTTTTCAGCTGTGTTTTTGTAACTCTATTGTGATGATTTAAGATCAGAAGTTTACTTGTTTTATCATGTTTGCATTCAAAGTGGGGTGGGGGGGTGGGGGAAGGAGGAGTGTGGTTTATTCAACGGAAGCTTAAAATGGCAACAATCTTGTCCCAGATACAGACACAAGATGGTTGTTGTTTGGATCCAACAAGGACCTGAGTGATGGTGTGGAGGGAAGGAATATTAGTACTACCAATTCTATAATTTGAAACTATCTTTTCCAAAAATCATCACATATGACTTTTGGCAGTACATAAGCAGTTTGTTTAACAGTTATGCTTTTCATCTTTTTAGTGAATCATATTTGGAAGTTTTGTTCAACTTACAATTATTGTTCTTCTGTTCCTCATTATCTGTATAACTAAGAACATCTCTGTATACATTGTAAGAAAACTACATACCTATCACTCTCTCTGTCTTTCACCCCCCCCCCCCCCCCCGTTTAATATCCTATCTTCCTTTCTTTATTTTAAATATTCCTATAAAAAAACACAATTTTTAACAGACAAACTTCCTCTTCCTTATTCAATATTTTATATCATTTATTTGCTTCTTGTATTTTAAAACAAACACCACAATGAAATTGGGGAATAATAAGTTCCACAAACAAGGAGGGTGAACTTTATTTGTACACAAAAGCAGGTTTTTTCTTCTTCTTACTTTCTTTCATTTTGTTTATATATATATATTTATATATATAAACCACACAGCATTTCGCACTCGGTAGAAATTCTTTCGTCTCCACTTACCGCGGAAAAGAGTTGCCCATCAAAAAGTGTTAGTAGTAATTTTTGTTAATCGACACCACTTTGCAAACATTTATCCTGTTCATGAGAGAGATGAGTTTTGACAGGAGCTGAAGGGAAGAGAAAAGTGGGAGGGGGATTGAAAAAGACGAAGAGAAAGTAGAAGATGGAGAAGAAGGACATGGAGAAGAAGAAGGAGAATAAGAAGAAAGACAAAACAAAGAGAACAAGAGTTAATGGTGGATGAGAAGTTTCAAGAAATAGTTATTTGAACATGCTGCTGGCTCAGTGTTGCGCTCAGATATTAAAATATCTTATGTCTGTTGTTTGACTTTTTATACACCGTCATGCAGATTCAATTCAGAATATCAAATCAGAGCACAAGGCTTAATTCGTACTATGGGTAGATTCAAGTATGACAAACAAAAACATTCTGGAGTCAAGTGATAAATCATTTTTTGAATATAAGTGACAAACTCCTGGCCATATATAGGGTCAATATTGTCAAGGTTTGTTGGAGGGCTGAGAAACTTCTGAAGATCGGAAAAGAAAACAGTGACCGATAAGGTGAAACAACAGACACTGCCAACAAGATGGTTCGATGCATTAGTTTTTCAAATGATGCAAGAAAGGAAAAAAGTCATACCCAGAAATCCAGCTTACTAAATGCTCCACCCCCCTCGAAGTGCTGCATTTGTTACACCCATGTTCTGATCTAAGATACTCTAGTATATCTCCATTGGGTCCTCATGCACCCATTTCGACCCATTAGCCCCCCCTCTCCCCTGCCCCTCCCCATCTTCCCAAAACCAAAGATTTCAAAATGGCCAAAACTGCTTATATTATTTCTCATTGAAGAGATTATTCTTTCTCTGTTCAGCTGTTAGTACTTTCAGATTTGTATTACGGGCTGATTCAGATGAAAATGCCTGGACTAAAATGAGAGATAGTGGCAGTGATACTGTGGTACATGTAAACAGAAGTTCATTGTCTACCCTTCTTTCCCAATTTTGAGAGGGGATGGGGGGGGGGGCCCTGGGCTCTCATTGTACCGATAACACAGGTATGTAAGATGGCACAACATATACTTTGACTAGGATGTTTCGTCGAGATGCCATGATGCAGACATACGTGGCCGTGCTTGAATATAAAGAGGAACCGTACAAGAGTATAAAGCTCCAGTGTTTACGGGCACAATCATACATACAAAATATAAACAGCTAGACACGCAAACTCACGTACCAAATCGGTAAATTTTTAGTTTAGTTCCCGAAGAATAAAAAAAAAAGAAAAAAAAGAAAGAGAAGGGGAAATAGAAGCATGGTTAGAGTTTTAACATTGTTAGTGCAGTAGTAGTAGTAGTACAGTGGCAGCGTGTGTGTGTTTAATACCCTATACGTTATATACACATACAACACACATATATCATACATGGCAGTTACCATGGTTATCGCCATGGCAATTACCATGGTTATCGCCATGGCAATTACTATGTTTATCGCAATGTTAACAATATAAAAGCATATTTAGAATATTTAATTATGATTGGGAAAGTTCAAAATGGAATATAGAATATTATTCTAATATGAGAATAAATCTGTCTGGTTTTAACTTATATACTACTATAGGTAAATGTGGTTACTATGGTAACGTACAAGAATCTTAGATTATGATGATAGATAAAACCAGAGGGGTAACATTTAAAAATATATATCAATACTTGTAACAATAGCAAGATATTAATCATTTTAAAAGTACACTGCCCTAAAAGATACATTAACTATTGTTCCTGGAAAGGTTTCCTGAAGTAATCATCATTTTACACACACAAAATAAAAATATTTGTGAGAATTTTATTTTGCAAAATCCTTAGATATATTATATACTAAAATATATTATACTGAGCTTCATTTACATGAAATATAAATAAACATGAACTACAGCTGAGATAAAATTCATTCATGGAAAACTGTGCTCCTGTAACAAATGCTAAAATTGTTAATTTATGTAAGTTTTTAAATTTTCTTCAAGCTTGC
The DNA here is from genome assembly GCF_037975245.1 of Apostichopus japonicus. Classification (NCBI taxonomy): domain Eukaryota; kingdom Metazoa; phylum Echinodermata; class Holothuroidea; order Aspidochirotida; family Stichopodidae; genus Apostichopus; species Apostichopus japonicus. The sequence continues at coordinate 10,342,543 of NC_092573.1, forward strand.
ATTTAATGGCAGGGTAGTACATTTTGACTGTATTGTTCATTTTAATAAACTTATATGCACAGGTTTGTTTACCTTCAATTTTTCCTGAAATTAGGCAGCTATGGTTGTGGCAAGTGGGGCAATCTAGTGATTCAGTGATGTCATTTATTTATTACTTGATAAGATCAAAGCTTGCTTTGATCATAACTTGATTCATTTATAACTTGATTAGATCAGACTTGATTCACCTAACTTAAGTCACATATTAACTTGATTGGATCAGTCTTGATTCATTGATAACTTGATTCATTTCATAGCTTAATTCAATCATAACTTGATTGTAACTTGATGACATATGGCATTTGGCCAAAATATGTTTCCAAAACATACAAAGATTTTAATATATTATGACTTCAAACCTTTCAGACAAAGTGAAGTGAATTGGTTCACAGTATGAACAAATCAACTATGAACATGGATAAAATTTCTTTAATATTTAAAATCACAAACAGCAAACAAGTGAAAGGAGAAAAACAAAATAGATAAGAGTGGGCAACTATTGAAACTGTTGAAGTTTGATAACAAAGGAAAACAAAACACTAATGGTACATACATAGGTGATTGATTGATCGATTGATTTATCGATGAAGAAGAACCTTGCAACGATCCAAGGAGAAGCAAGGGAATTTGTTTTGAATATTTTTTTCCCTTCTATTTCAGAGTAAATATTCCTAACCTCCTTAAAGCAGCTTTCTGAGTTATGTCTACAATTTTACCAAAGATATCCATCATCACTAAAAGTAAGATTGCAAATGATCAAACCTAAGAGGTTCTTCTAGATTTTTGTTTCCTCCAGCAAAAGAAGAAGATTAATGAGGCAGTTACTAAATATGTAATATTAATTTTAACGAGTAATATTAATTTTAACGAGGGAGAAACCAAACATATATTATGAATGTTATTGAGGGAATAACTAACTATATAAGATTAACAATTTTGAACGCTCATCCACAGATTTTGCATTTGAATGCCAATTTGTAGCAAGTTTTACCGCCATTTTCCCCCCCTTTTAAATAGGATTACAAAACTTAATGTAGTGAAAACCTACTAATAGAAGGAATGAACCAAAGAATATCCACCATACTGCAGCTAGCCAAACAATTTGGAGACAAATCGCTATCAACAAAATCAAGAATTTTTAAATTTAAGATCTACTAGGCTTGGGTTATGGCACCGGAAAAAAATTTCAACATCTTCTGTCGTTTCCAACGATCGCTAAATTTAACTGAAATAAATCTCTATACAAAAGGTAATTTGTCTTTAAAAGTTATTGGATCCCTCTTTCCACTGTTATATAGAGAATAAATACCAAAAGTTACATGTTTTGGTTAGTTTTTTCCGCCCAAATTCAGCACCCAAAACAAGCTAAAATATTCCTTACTACTAGGAGGAAATTCAGTGTTTACCGCAGAGATGGGATGTCTTGTCATTTTTACTGAAAATTTGAAGAAAAAATAAAATGTGATAGATACGTGGAATGAAGGAAAACTGGACTGAAAAAGTTCCTAGACATGGCAAGTTAGACTAAGCATCGGATGCCCTAATTCATTAGTGGAATCAAACCTGTGCTTTAAAGAAATGCAAATACGGACGGACACATACATGAACCTTGATGAGTAATGGCAGACGAGTTTCGAATTAAGACAGTACAAGTATGGATATAACACAAGGGTGACAGAATCAGAAATCACAACTGTGTTCTTGAAAAATTTGTGAAGTTGATGGAACAGTTGAAAAGAGAATTCCTTTTTTTCCTTACATGCATAAAGAAGCAAATTTCTCTCTAGTAATTGCATTCTTTCACAAATTTAATAGTTTGCACTTTAATAGTCAGTTTTGCAAAAGAAAATGTGTTTTCTTTTTTGGGGGCTTTTCTCCTGGTATTAAAGGGATCAATTGTAAAACCAATTCTTATCGTATTCATGAATGGAATTATTTGAATTATTATTAACCCATTATGGAGGACAATGAAACTATAATGTATCTTATTCCATTGTAAAACAAGAAACAATTCGTATCACACAATGTCAAACATGATGAAGTTTGATCTGATGCCCTTTTTGAATGTTAAACAGACTGGACGACTTTTCATTGATACAATCGTTTCGCTGTTTGCTTTAGGAAGATTCATTTTATCACACATCAGAATAAATATGGAAGTTTCTATCATTAGATATATATGTACATCAAGAAAAAGAAGCACAGTTTTCACAAAGAATGTTACCTCAGAAGAAGATCAATTTAAGCTCAGAAGGAACATCTAACCATGAGGCCTTATCTGGTGAAAGAAACTTCATCCAACTAGAAAAGATTGGTTTGATAACCAAATCTATTTTCTTTCACCAAATTCAGCAAGAAATATTAAATAGACAGAGAAAAACAAAAACAAAATGAATGAAAAGTGAATGATGAAAGAAAGTAAGCACTTCAAGGTCAGGTGGTCTGGATTGATTCAGGTTCAAATGATGGCTCAAATCGACTCAAAATTGGAAAGAAATAGCTCAAACAGGCACAAATTATGTCCAAAACTGGACAACTTTAGCAGAAACTCTGATGTTTTTTTTTTTTCCATTATCATTTGATCCATAACCAACCCAAGACGACCTATGTTTGGCTCAAGGAAAGTGTGACTCGCTACTAAATAAATAGAGACAAAATTGGTCTCCACCCGCAAAAGTTTGAAAATTTACCAAACATGGTTCAATATCTTTGAAATGTCAACGGCAAAGCATACAAGCAAATAAGAGGATTACTTCCAATGGAAGTAATTCCTTACTTCCAATCTGATTACTGCCAAACAAATTTTGAAATCTTGGAATGGTCCTCAGAGAGAATATCAGAGGGCAGAGGGAACTTTGCTGTGGTTCATCATAATTGGCAGATATAAATCTCAAAATGCCATTGACAATTTTGCTCTGTTGTGATTGTGATTTTATTTCATGCAAAGAGTGCACTTGCATTACATAATCAACCCACCCAAAATGTGGATACGACTTGCAATGACTTTCACGTGCATAAGTGTTTTTTCCTATCAGGTTTACCGAGACTTGAAAATAAACCCTCATCGATAATCTATCACTATGCAAGAGATCTCATGTATACAGGGAATTCCACCTTCAGCATTTTTATCTGAACCTTCCCCTCTACCCCCCCCCCCCCTTTTTTTGTTTCTCTACAGCATTTGAAACTAATTTACCTTTTCTTCATAATATCAGAAGCTTGTAAGTACTTTGCAAAAGAAGAAGCAGCATGGAATGAATATATACATTTTGTTTAGAGTAAATCTGCAGAAATCACAGCAATCTTTATTTTAAATTAAAAAGAAAATTGAAATTTCGAGCTGATTGCAGAGTATAACTACTACCTTCTAGTTCATTCTCCAACCATTCAAAGTGATTAATGTGCAAACAACAGCACATGATGCAAAGAGTGACATTACTAGCCAATTAAAACTGTTAATAAATGGAACAATCCCCAGTCCTGCTTCTTAAGTCTTAAAGTAGCCAAGGTAAATCAGTAATCACACTGTGTGAGACCTATAGGCTAAACTGTTATAAATGTTTGTGATGAGAGATTCCTGATCACTTGTTTTACTACTGAAAGTTTTTACATTATATTAAACAAAACATGCTGCTTTTTAGGGCTCGGTAGACTAAACCATCCTTCTTACTTTGGACAGAGAGTTAAGTTAGCGAGACACTAAATCAAGACAAGGTCAAGAAACCCTGCCATTCTACTAGAGAAGGTATCTAAAACCATCATCGGAAAGGTCTGCTTATGGCATACGATGAAAGCCCGAATGTTTACATATTTCCACTAACGGCACCTATTTCATTCCCTCCCCCTGGTTGTTTTACCAGGAACTACATATGACCCTATTGTTGTTGTTGTTATGATGGGATAGAGAGCCAGCGCACACCCTTGAAGTACCCACTTGAGTGAAAGAGCAGTTAGTACACCAATACCCACTTGGACCTAGGAAGTTTTCATCAGTAGCAGTGGTCACATAGTTACCCTTGCTTCTGTTGGAGACAATCAAAAAGATAATGACGGGTAGGCAGATCAGGAACAGCGCCCATCCCGCGATGACCAAGATCACCAGCAGCTGTTGGGTGTTCGATTGATTTCCGATGCTAGCTTCACTCTCTGGGTTGGAAAATAAAAATAAAATATATTGAAGAATGTTGTCTTGCACCACGCATGTGCAACAAGGTTTCGTTTGCTCCCTTTTTGCTGATCAACAATTTACATTTTGTGCTTTCTTTGCATTGCTTTCTTTGCATAATACCAATAGACGATTCGAAATGATAAGTGCAACATCTAGAATTAATATTAATATGCTTAATACTTAAGGTTAAGTAACTGCGAAATAACTAATATAGTTACGTTACTATGAAATACAAAAATTCAACTTTTTTCAATTTTACTAAAGATTGTAAGGTTGATATGATCATGGGGAGAATAAAGGCAGAATCTATAATGATATCACTGATCTAGAAATACCAAGAATAGATTAAACGTTTTATTTGAAGAAGTACTAACTGTAGCTTGTTAATCATGATTTCAAGAAAAATCAAATGCTTTCCTCCGATCAATGGAAAATTCATTAATCGGGTAGAAAATTTCAGGGAAATGTGGAAGAGCTCAAAAGAGACAAAGAAAGAACTGGAAAGATCCAATGTTGGCAACCATTTTGAATTTTCAATATGGTTTACTATTAAGGCAACTAAAGCTAGTTCTATTTTATTTACCTATCATCTACGGTTATTTATAGATCAGTGGGGGAGACCCTTTTGAACCTGAGGGTGCCATACAAGAAAACAACACACCACACAGATCTCTTATGTTCATACATCTACATACTATTCTTTCTTTTCGTCATATCTGTCTCACCTCGGACACTGTAGCAACGATTAGATTAAGCAGCACTGGGTTTCACACTTTCAAAATTGATATTTATATGGTAATACAATGCCAATGTATCTTAATTTAGGTACAAACTTATATACCAAATCAGTTCACAAACATCAACACCCAGATCATATAAAACTATATGCCACAAAACTACAATTTAAAAATATCTAATATTAAAAAAAAAAAAAAAAAAATAATATCAATATTCAAAATTGATCTATGTTTATAGCAAGTTAGGTTCCTACCGTTGTAAATACTTTCACACTGGACAACACAAAATTCCTGTTGCTGCTAGATTTAGTGACGATACCAAACAACTCAAATTAAGTCATTAGTGTGGGCTACGTGTGAAACCCAGATAATTATACTTCCACTTATAGGACCTGCAGCACTAACGTCAGTAATCTTAAATAGTAACAAATAGTTTTCAATTGAGACGAAATTGGACAGACGTACGTCATAATCTCTCGCGCTAACAGCCGCATAATGACTATGTAGTGTTTCCAACCTTAACAAGGAATATTATGGATATGAACTGAAGTGAGGTACAGAGTCTATATTAAACTTTGTTTGAAAATAATCAGAGAATCATATTTCAGTTCCAAGATCTTTTTTGTTGTTGTGCAAAACTGAAAATGCAGATGGAACGAAAATTTTCAAGATGAGAGATAACAGGTCTGCTACCTCCCCATCTCCAACCCCCCCCAACCCTTTCATACTCCTTGTTATAATCAATTATACCATGGTTATACATTAATTCGTACGAAAAGCTACAATACATTTTTTTTTTAAAGATATACAAATGGCAACCATCCAAACTTAGCAGTGATAGAGGCCAATTTAAATACTTTTCAAATTGTTCTAGTTTTTTCTTCTTCTAAGTAACTTCAAACTAATTCACAAGTTACTTTGTTACTTAGTGTACAAAGGCATAGAATGGTACTTAACTAATTAATATCGGGACTTTAATGAACAGAACAAATAACTGTCCTGCAGCAAACTTCCTCATTTACAAACTCCAAAGATTCATACAACACGCAAACACACCCAAGTTTTGTACGCAAAATCTCCGTAAACAACGCCGGATAGCAACCTTTGAAATGCAAATGAAGGTGTGGAATTCCAGACACTAGTGTGTAAATTCCCCCATTGGGTGAATGTCTCTCTTTTTCCAATTATCAATGTAAATCTTTGTAGGGTTTTGTTTCATTTGCCTTGGGACATTTCTACACCACTGTCCAATTTGCAAAGGGAAGTTTTTCTTGCGACAGAAAGTTAAAAAGAAACAGGTTTTCAAATTGATGTGTGATTGGAAGTGAAGGATGAAAGGAGGTGAGGGCTCCCCGACGGGAGTTTTCCTGTGATAGAAGTGAACCATCATGTTATTTTTTTTGTGCCTCTCAATAGTACCATGTGCTTAGATGTGTTATTTTCTATTGCTGTCTGTGAAAGAATTGTTATTTTTCATTTCAAAACTGTGTCTGATTTAGGCAACAATATCTGAGTAATGTACACTAATGAGTAATGTACACTAATGTATCATGTATTTCTCGCTGGTGTATCAAGTATGTTCCACATGAATAGATGAGAGTGGTATTAATGCAAATGTATGTAGAATAGCAAAGAATATAGATAGTCAACTGTTATGAATTCCCAGGTGTCAACATAGGGATCACAAGCCCACAAAGGATAACTCATGAGTATTAAGAACAGCCCATTCACCAAACAGCAATTACAGGTGGGATAGGAATGGAGTAAAGAGGTGAGATGGGAGGGAGGGGGAGATAAAGGAGGGGTAAGGGTGGAGGCACCACATTGGGAAAGGGAGTTGAAACCATGAGCTCCAATTATTCTGTTCAGTAGTGAGATATAGAATCTCTGTTTGATACATGGATTGATCTTAATGCTTTGGTTACATGATTTTGAGAAAGCAAATGTCCAAGGTTATGCAGTAATATACAAATATTAACATTTCTGGGATTTGTTATCTGTTTGTATGGAGCTCAAGGTGACTTCTTCTGGTGAGAGTTCACTGTGCTGGCAAAATTGGGGGGGGGGGGGCACAATGTGATTTGATAAGGAGGAGCACCTCTGGATAACCGGGGAAACAGCATTCAAGAAGCAAACACAAAACATTCCAATAAACTTCACAACCTACATTATCAAATATTTATACCAAATGTTAACATTAACACAGAAAATTGAACATTCATTTGTACCACACAAATTTAACAAAAAAAAAAATATGAAGTACACACTCATAGAGAGTGAAGGCGAACATCAAGAGGTACTCAAGGGCACAGTACATATTAGTACAGACCACTTGACAGCCCTTTCACAACTTCATGCACATTAACAGAGAGAGCAAACACATCTCACGATTACGACAGTCCAACCAAACAAGAATTAGTCAATAATAAGACTTACTTCACATCACAAGAAATGAAAAGGTATAAAAAGGAAGAAGATTGGCATAGAAATAGGAGGATAAAAACCCCATCTTTGAAGGAGAATAGTCCAATGTAACTGTATTCCTGTTACAGAGCAGGTTCTAACGTCTTATATCTACACGGGGACTTGTTCTTTATCAATTACACTCAATAACTGCCTTTCCAGAATTGAAGATCAAACATTATCCTTTCCTGTGCACTACAGTAACAGAAATTTAATAAAATATGACAGTTTTTGCCAAATTCCTGGAAGATCAAACATGTAAAACTGAAACTACAAACAAAACTATCCCAGCTGTAAGTTTTTAACAAGATCAATTTCGGGGAGTTATGACATAAGCTGTATATTAAACATATGAAGAGGGAAGGAAAGAGGGTAGGAATTAAAACTAGGCCAAACCTCTGAGGTACACAAAATGGTAACAATCTGATTGAGTATTTTTTTTTATTTCACTGCACAATTTACATTGATCTCTTTGTGACTGGCTTTCGGCCCTCATCTTTACCTTACAAGTAAGACTGGGGGATGGGGGGGCTGATGGCAAGGACGGAAGATGCAAAACAAAAATAATTTTATTGCATCTAATTGTGAATGAATATGATGCTTTGATGGAGCTTTCAAAAGATGTTTTCTTTTATACGCAACACACAGACCCCCACTCCCTCTCCCCAAGAAAAAACAATCGCTTGAGAAAGAGAAAATGGATGATGAATAAATGATATAAATCCATGCAGAAAAGGAAAACGGGTAACCCAAATATGAATGAAAAGATGCATAGGAGAATAGGTCAGCATTAATACTATGGAATGTGTTAGTAAGGAACAGAGATAGGTGGTAAGAATATTGGCTGTACGATACTTGTAGTTTGTGTGCATTGTGAAGACTTGACGCTGGCAGCAAATTCCATGATGGAGCGAAAAAGGGGTGAAGGGGGGGGCGGTGAATTTCAGCTATAAATGAGTCCATGGACCAACTGACTTGTCAGAACTAACTTCCACTATGTACAGCGATAGTTTTATCTTTACTGAAATTTGCCAACTAGATCCAAGCGACATGTTTCAAATGATCATTTCTTTTCGAAAGGTACACCCTATCGACTATTTTGCATTTTCGTTTGACATCTGTCTCTGAAGTCTAAAATGTTGGATGGTCAAATCAAAATGATATTGAACTTGCCATTACCTTTGGCTCATGTGAACCTTGATGAACATGTTTAGTTCTGGAACTGAGAGGATGGGAGAGAGAAAGGGAAGGAGGAGGGGGGGGGGAGAGAATGAGGTAGGGAATGACACACAGCTACCCCAAGCTGCCTACAAGAAAGAGTTTAGTTGAGAGGTTGTTGTGAGTAAGGTATTAGATGAGGAGGAGAGATGCATTGTCTTTGTTTCTAGTAATCTTCATTGCATTATAATGTTGAGAGAGTGAAAGAAGTTTAGTTTCTGCTGGATGAGTGTGGATGGGTACAGGGTACCCTTGAATTTAGAGGGCTTACCGGCCCCTATGTGGTTGCTATCAGGGTCATTTGCTGAGTTTCCGCTTCCATTTGGTATATCGTTACCTTCCTTTCCATTGCCTTCTGGATGGATCGCGGTAACCGGTGCGTCCTTTCCAGGACCTGGTGTTACGTAAGTAAGATGAGGAAGAAAATGTGTAAATTAAAACAATGACGCGGCGTGACAGGCGAGACCCAAGGCAAAATATGGACAGAACATAAAATCAGTGTTAACAGTAGAGACACGATAACGTAAATAATTAATAGAAACATTCAAGCTATTGTAAAACAGTCAACATATGATGATAGCCAGATGATGAAAAAGAACAAAAAAAAACCATGACCACTATTGTACCAACTTGAGAATAGAGAGAGAAAACACCACTTGAAGCAAACTTCCGGTGGGAAAAAAGTTTCGAAGATTCTGTCAAACTTTTGTCTGATGGACTTATTAATACAGACTAACATGACAATGACATTAAAATTTAATCATGTTTAATAACTGTATGAACCACAATATCACGAAAAATTACTAAGTCATTAACAACGCACAATCACTTTTTTTCAGAGCCTGGTAAACCATTTCAATAGTACAAAGGATATCAAAGCTCCATTAATATTCAATATATGAAATTAACATACAGAAAAATATAACATTTATACACCAATTATCATCAAAGGAAGAAAACTTGGAAATGCATTAAAACTAGTATAAGATTAAGATGGCATTATGACAATTGTAAGTAGAGGTTAGTAACGTCATGAATATGCATAATTTATGCAAATCAGCATGAGGCCAATATGCAAGTATATACCTCGACCCTGTAAGATCTCAAGATTAAACAAAAGAAGACATATGAAATGCAGAGAATAAATAGTGCGTTAGCTTTGAATCAAAACGAGCTAGAAAAGTTAACGAACAATCATGTGGTGAGTTTTTGTCAGAATTTGAGCGAATATAGATGTCAGTAAATTAGCTTATATAGAGTAAGTATACAGTTGTCGTGGTGATGAGACAGTTTGAATGATGCCACAATGATAAATATCACTGTATAGCAGTAGATCAATCCGAAGAGGGTAACATGTACTATCATATCACTGCCTAATGGATGTAAAATGAGATACGACGTACACAAAACGTGGTTGTGAGTAATCGGGGAAGAGGTCTGCGACATCGCAAATGTAATGGAAAAAAAAACCCCAAGCAGCATCTCTCATGATGCCGACCGGATTAAGCCTTCCAATCCACTGTTCCCTTTATTCAACATCTCCCTTCCCCTCCCCTCTCCCCACATCTCCCACCCTACCTCTACCCATGACACTTCCTCTCTTCACCACTCGAACGCCAATCAATTAAATACTGCTCTAGGTATTTAGCCAGTACAAACAAGACGTCGATTTGCTGACAGTTTCATTAATGGATTTATTTCATTCGTTTAATTCATTAATGGATTTCATTAATGGATTAAGAGACAAGCAACACTGAATGGCTACTAGTTGAATACAATGGCTACTTTCATACATTTGTCGCTCAGATATATGTAATGCATCTTTACATAGGTGCTGTGACCATCCAAGATGCCAATTGTAAATGTTGAATCAAGATGTCACAATTACAGGTAATACTTTCGATAACGACGCCATAGCTGTAGAGTTGTCGACGTTGAGAACACCTCTTCGGTGTTTATGGGTGTTGCTGACAGTGATGGCTGCATTAATGCAGTCATATGATACTGTCCATACTTTGTTGTTTCAGACACGTCTGTCGCTCAATGCGATTTAATGTTTTCTTTCACAACTAAAAGTTTTTTACGGTATCTTATCAGAAAGATGCATCATGTGCATATATTGTATCTGGTAACAGCCTGCCAATGGGTGAAATTCAAATAAATACACTATTCAAAACACCTCAAAAACATCAGGTTTTTAAAGGATCCTTTAAAGGAGCCTTTTAGATGTATTTCATAAATTTGTTGACGCTTTTCGTATATTTATATATATATATATATATATATATATATATATATATATATATATATATATATATATATATATATATATATATATATATATATATATATATATATATATATACACATATAGATATATATATATCTATATATCACAGCTGCTAGCAGCCATTGCTATAGGCGTTTCCCTTTTATCTGTTTTTTCCCCCTAATGTTGAAGAATAAAGATATTAATCTGCCTAGCTAAGAGTCCTGAGGCCGCCTCCTCCATATCATCTAGTTTCCCTATAGTTGCCTATTTGTCAGTTCTTGTACAGTTTATCATATATCTACACTATCGCTGTAATATGCTTTGAATAATATGCAATGGGGAGCACTGGGAATATGGTAGCCATGTGTTCGTTACCATGAAAATTTATGACCAAACAGGGTCCAAATTGTGAAGATTTCATCTAATATGGATGAGTAAGGACAATAAAACGTAAACAAAGCCTGTTTAATTGTAAACAATGAGGCCAACCAGAGTGTTCATAAGCCAAGCTCGTAACTGTGTGTGTGTTACTTTATCAATTGTATCAATCAACAGGAAGAATGATTGCACAGGGGGGGGGGGGGGGACATGGCATGTGAGGACAGATAGAAATTATTCTATAACATGACATACAGATTGAGGTTGGGTTGTAGTTTTCTTATTTTTTATCTAAACAGCTAAAAGGTGTTACTGTCTCTGTAGTCTGAGATATCCGGATATATTGTAAATTCAGTTGTCAGTTGCCTGATGCAAACAGATCACCCAGCGGCTGGTCTATGTAATAAACTAAGTCTATTAGAGAAGACAGTACACACAGGATGTGTGTAAATGGACTACATGGGCGAACTTATCAACGCAAGTCCAAAATAGCAACGAGGGAACATTAATAATTAGTTTCCAATAACTTGCATGGATCATTTAAAATATGCAACTTTGGCGCACTTACTGGTAAATTAGAAATGATTAACTTAAAAGGCAACTGTGAAGGTTAAGGGAAGGGGAAAAGTAAGTTTTAGACTGTACTGGTACTGCTATACCCTTAGAAATAAAACTGTTGTTTGCAACATATTATTTCATGACTAAACCAGTTGTTACTTGGGGAATGCAAGGGAACAGAGGAGGAAGGAGGGGGAGGGGCAAAAATTAGCATAATATCAAAATATTTGTACAAAGTCATAGGGATGAGGAGGGGCTCAAGAATAGTGCTGCCCTACTGGCCATTTTCATTACAACTTCCCTCCCATATTGTTATAATAACAATGGACTACGGTGCTGTTTACTTCATGAATGGTGAAATAAATAACTTGCGCCATATTCTCGATTAAGGCATTGAGTATTAAACATGCAGCATAAACTGTCCAGGCATAATTGGATAAATCTGTTAGTAATATACGTTAAAATATATATCGGTTTTAATTGTTGTCAGTAATTGGTAAATGCTTTTTTTGTTTAATTTCATATTAATTAAGTCAATTAAGTTATTAAATAGATCCCTTTTTGGCCTCCCTACCACTTTCTTCTACCCCTCCCTCTCCCTATCACCCCCTCTTCCATTTTTTGGAATGATTGCATACACGAACTGTTATCAGCTATGTTCCTTCTGTTTATACACTAACTGTATTCTTAGAAATGCTTCTTATTGCGACCTAATACCAATCGATAGCCACGCAACAATTTCATCTAAACCTTGTCCAAACTTTGTCACAAAGCAACTAATTTGTTGGTACCCTTTTCAAGTCTAAGTTTAACCCGGTTTTAACGAACTTTCTGCAAATATCTGCTATATGTATTGACAAGAAAATGGTAAAACTGGTTATGTTAAAATATAATTTCAAAACCAACTCAACAGAGAAATAATTTAATTGACATATATACTACAGATGAAAACCTCCCAACATCACTTTGAGGTCTGTAAAACAAATTCTCATCATAAATGGACAAAAAACAACCGAATAACGAGTGAATTTGCAATCAAATTGTGTTATTTTAAGTTCTCAACAGAACCACATATATACATGTGTTTAAAAACAACCATACGACCCCAGATTAACAGATGAAGAACAATAGAGACCTGCTGAACTTTGACCTCCAGCAGTGATGGTTAGTTTGTTAAATGAATGAAACATTTCATTGTAAGAGGAGGTTTTCTTGTAACGAGAAAGTTGTAATCAGAAAAATAAGTATTATAATGTAGCAGAGATTTAATGTCACCATATTAATCACATATCATGAAATAATATCTTCAAATCATGCAAGAGAAATTTCACGTGTCTTGTCGACAAAACGTTGAAGATCAAAACAGACTCGTTTAACTTGGCGCTGATCAAACTTTTTCATTTTCTGACAACATTTATGTCGATGTCTTAGTTTTAATCGACCACAACGATAGTTGTGAGGGTGATAAAAAATCATTAGATGCTTTCAGTCTAGCATGCAGACCTGCCTGAAAATGTTCTGGTCGAATCATTACACTAGGTTTTATAACCACAAACTTTTGAAATGATTATGAAACAAGCCCTTGACTCTGAACCCACCTCTTGTCAATTTTTTTCACCCATCTATCCTTCCTTTGCTTCCCTGAACACTTTCAAAAGATTTTCAGAATACTTTGAAGCTGATTACAACAAACTCTTACAGAGGACTCCTCCTCTTACGTGGATTAAAACGAGGGAGTTACAAATACGTGCTGGGGCTGGGGTAACGTGTGCTGGATACGGATAGAGGTTAAAGGTCAAGCCATGCCAAGCATAACGATTATCTACTGTATGCAATCCAAGAAAGAACAGACAAGCGAAACAACAAACTCCAAAATGGATTTCGATACAAGATAGATTCTGAAGTCTTCGACCGAACTCAGCTCCCTTTTCCAACGACTTGAAACAAGATTCATAACTCTCTTTATCTGTCATGCAAGTTTATATGATAGTAATGAAGAGGAGTATGTACAGTGTAATTATAATATTGAGAAGAATTGAGGCATTCAGAAAGTGCAAAAGATAGTAGTTATCTTATAGCAAAGTGAGGTTGTTCAACTTGTTTGAATGAATCAATTTTGGTTAAATTCTTCTTCTTTAGAGAGTACACAGAAATTGCAGGTACTAACCTCCTCCCCCATTTCCCTGCTTATAACAAAAGCAAAATTCATCTGAAAATCTGATGGATTGTTCAAATGAACAACGATCTCTGGTTAACATCGCAGCCAGGGAGGGACTTTCTTTAAGCCAACTTGCACCCACCCATCCTCCCTCTTTTCTATTCAATCCTCCACATTCCCAATTCCAGTACAAAAGAAGAGCTGGCCTTTATCATCAACTACAAAAGGTCAACGAAATCCATCTTGGAGTTAATTGTTATGAGCTTTGTTCCAGCATTCCTCTAACCTGGCTCAACTGTTGTTGTGAACAAAACAACTGTAGTGGTGTTCTCCACTGGTTTTGTAGGAGGGACCTCTGGGGCTACAGATGAAGAGGAGGGGCCCAAGGAGATGGTCCTTATGAGTGTCGTTTCGTGCATTTCTAAAAACGGAACGAACGCAAAACCACACTCCAGTCATTCCCATCATGTTAAATTTAATAGGGAACGGATCACTAATGAAAAGTTTACTTTTCAAAATTACCACATTGTATCAGCAGTTTCCTATAAAATCAACCATTGGCAAGAAATATTTTGAAATTATTTTTTATTTTGCACTGTTCTATATCTGCATTACTTTTATTAATGTGCATAGATTTTTCTTTTATTCCCCAAAAGGCCCTGACACCAAGCAACTGATCCATAGTGAAAGAGAAAAGAAAGTAAACATTTGAAAATCTAAGCTGATCTAATTTTTTTTAAAGAATTAATTCTACTGCTAAAGGATAACAATTGTTCACTTGATTTAATTTTGGGAGAAAGAAAAGTTTTTGTACAAGCTGCAGATCAGTAATAGATATCTATCTCAAAGAGCGAGAACCCTTTGTCAATTTTAGACATCAAGTTTAAACCAAATTTAAATACAAACTATAATTTTTTTTAATGTATATTCAAACAAGGAGCCTTTTTTTTTTGGGGGGGGGGGTTCAGTTAAGAGACTGATGCAAGAAATGTTTTAAGAAGATTTGTGGAAACAAAGAGCTGGATTTTTTCTTTATATATATCCTAATTATATTTAATTTATTTCCAAATTACGATAGTTGAGGGAGCTAACAGGAGAGTAGTTTCTCATTTCTTTAGAGCAGGGGATGTGGGTGCTGTAGGAAGGGGGTGGGGTCCTTCTAGAGCCTTCCATGGTTTGCCTATGAAATTTCCAATGTTCTCAAATGGATACATTATTTGAAATGGCTTGGAATCTAGTTTAGATATTGTTTTTTGTAATAACCATAAAATGCCTTCAAATAGTGAATATTAATGATGAAAATGACTTGGTGATAAAACTGGTGAGACAGCATTTTGTAGGGAACTTTTTACAGCTGTGGTTGATAATGAACACAGTGCAAGTGATGGTCTCCCTACCCTACTACATAACTTATCAAGGTTAATTAGTAACCAACCATTGACAAAAAGATGTCCAACTTATATAATAGAATTTCTTTGTCAGTACAGTTACTATCCAAGGGAGAAACCTAATCAAAATTTGAGGTGTGGTGGGGATGAAGGGGGGGCAACTAACAGTCAGACATGTTGCTGTTCCCCCCCCCCCACAATGAAATTTGCAACTATAGTATTTTATCAATTTTAATAGAACATTAACTTAAACTTATTCCAACATCTTCTGCCTATTTACCTTCACTGGTCCAATTTGTACTGATACTATTTTAAGGGGATAAATTGCTTATTTATTATTATTACTATGTTTACTAACTTTTGGTCTCCATAATATTTTATATTACTTGATTCTCCCCAGTTATGAGATTAGCACAACATCAATCATTAATTAATTAATTATGTATCATTCATGGGAAGATGTAGCGGACGTTTTATGGAGGAACCGTTTGTAAAATCAAAGTACGTACATTGAAGTCAGCAACAACGATGGCTACATGTATGTAGTAACTAGCTTTAAAGCATGGAATTTTATAAAATTGAGATTAATCACATCAAATTATTCCTTTTGTTTATACAACCAGACAGTTCTTTTTTAAGGTAAATAAGTTGCCTGCAGAATGTTATGTTTGCCTTTTTGTTTGAATATTTGCTTATAAGAAATAAATTACTATTTTGATAAGCATTAAACGGATAGTAATGATGATGGCAATATTGCATTTGATAAAAACCAGCAAGCCATTTTTGCTGAAAGGAGATCCATAAGGGAATTTAAGTAATACTTTTGGAGAAGAAAAAAATAACCCAGCTAACCTATTGGCTTACAGATTGAAAATGACTTTTGAGCAAATGATAAAATTGATTTTGAGGCATAAATGAAGGAACAATTAAAACGAAAATATGATCAGGAAAATTTCTTTCCTGAAGGGATATCATTTTACCTAATAAAACAGAAGGAAAGCAATCCTTCTCATTCCATGAACCAATTTTTTTCATATGTAGATTTTTATTTTTTTGGGAAAATTGTTAAAATCAAAACGGGGTCACTATTACACATATGGGATGGGAGGGGGGGGGGGGTTAAGTGGTCCACTGAAAAGATGGTTGATGCAAAGCACATTTACTGCTAATGAACCATCTAGACACAGAATGTCCTACTACAAAATGGTAAGCACAACCAAATAATGACACTTTTGGGACAAAAAATGAGAAGAAATTCATGAAGAGAGTAGAAAGCCCACCACCAGAGCAAAGAAAGAAACTAACCAGTCGGTGCTGATGAAGGTTCACAGAGGCATTCAGTGGCTGTCGGCGTGGGTACAGGTATCTCTGTCATGCATAAAACATAGATGCAATGATGGATGACGACAACAACGGGATAACAAATCACCAACCCTGGAGCAATGTCCACGGTAACCATGACAACACATCAGCTGGAAAACTGTCATATCTATCGTCTCTTATTCCATGTCCTGCATATTTTTCGTTTTCTAGTGTTTCAAATTTTGCATTGATTTTTTGCTTTTTTTTTAATTTTTATGTTTAATGTTTTAAAAAAAAACTTTTGCTGTACTTTTATCCTTCAAAGAGAGTCATTTGACTGACCTCCAGTCTAAAGGTTTAGCACTCTTTCTGTGAGCAGAAAACTTCAAAGAACAATCGAAGACAAAGAGAACGGTGCTAGTTAAAGAAAATGAACTCTCAATGTTTTAATCCTCTTTTGTTTCCTTTTCATCCCCCCCCCCCCCACCTCCCTATCAAGATATGTCAATTTTCCATTTCACACCTTGAGGTTTTTGTTCTGCACTTGCAGCAAATATTGCGAGCAAGCTCACCTTCTCATATTTTGTATTTATCATTCCATCCCACTAGCTGACACTTTTTTTCCATAGTTACATATATCAGTTTTATTGTGAAACTGTTTTGAAGAGAGAGTTCTCAAAGCTTCAAATTTTTGAGTTTCAAGTTTAACACTAAATGAATCCCCCAAACTTGGTAAATCATAAAAGTTCTGTTTTTTGGCTATAACAATTTCACCAACTAGTCAATATTCACCCCACATACCAACGTACTCCTCCTCCGGCTACACAATTTAAGCTTCGATAAACAAAATCTTCATTTGAATTTCCAACGAGTTTGGAATCTAAGTTTGGAATCAGTTTTTCCAGCTGAATGTTGGACTGGATACAAAACAACAACAACACTTCTGCCGCAAACACATATAAACAAGAACCAGCCTACAGACTAAACACACTGCAAGTTTGGACCGCTTAATCAAAATAAAAGATCAAACCAAAAGATTTCATAAGATGAAATGTCAACACATCTAAATGACACATGCACTCTCAAAATATAAATTAACAATTTAAAAAATAGGAATGAAAAACTCAGAAGAAAAAAAACTCAAAAATGCATGGAGGTTATAACCAAAATGCTATCAGTGCCAAAAACAGATGGAATTATGAAATAATTTTTAAAAAAAAATTTTGCAGTATTGACATATGCAACCCTATCATGCATTACACTTGAGAAAAACAGGGTAAAAGAACCTCCCCCTCCCGAACTACTCCTTCCAAGCATATTTATCATATTTGTTTATTATTATTATTATATAGGTTACACAAAAATATTTTCATAGTTAATCTTGTTATAGAAACTGCAATCATTGTTATCAAAATCATAACGGATTCCAACAAAATATCTGTAATTTCCAAATGAAAAAGATCTCACATAAACCACAAGAATTAGAGGAGTTAGTGTAAAACCGTGGACCAGACAGACAATTTTTTTGGCACAATTCAAAGAGGTTATTATTATTTCAAGGTCCAATGTTATTTTCAAGCAAATGTGAAAAAAAATATCCATGCTGAGAAAAACATGAAATGATATACATATTTTTTTTAAACTAGCTTATATTTGCTACGTCATATGGATTATCTCTTCAATTTTCATAAATAGCAATAAACGTGGGCACGAAAGAGACAGCATCTAATTGGCAGGATACACTATACTAGCAATTTGGTGAAGAACATCAGGTTTTTAGAAATACTGCGAACAGAGCAAATTTATATGGAATTTTGATGAAAAATTTCTTATTTTCTATTGCATATAAATCTATCAGCTTCATTATGACAAGAAATGAATATTCTACAACTTCAAATGCAAGAAAAGTAACATCACTTATCTCCCTTATCTTGCTCCCCTTCCCCTCACCCCCCCCCCACCAAGTTCCTCTACCACCATCTCCTTATAAAATAGTATTTTGCATTTGTTTTGGAGTCATTCTAGTCAAGTTATATTCCTATGTTATTGAGAATCTTCAGCCTCACCAATAGATCCTTGTGCTCGATCCTTTACAAGCAAATATTAACTGCCCAGTAGTTTCATCCTTCATGTAAAGACTAGAAATTGAATTCCTTAGTTCCAAACGAACATGCAGCTCTAAATGAACTTTCATTTGCCTTCTGAATTGTACTTTGAATAGCAGGTATCCCCAGCTTTGTTTGATTTTTTTGGTTGACTATGTTTTTTTTACACTGTTGAATCTGGTTATGGTGAACCATACAAAACTAGAACACATTTTTGTTAGAAATTATATTCAAAATGTTATATTTGATTCATTAATAGGTGAGATTGCAGGTTAATTTTCCATTCACCATTCCGATTCTTTTGATTAGCATAAAACTATTAATACTTATTAGATTAACACTATTAATACTTATTAGCATAACACTAATGCTATTTGCATGATAACAATAATGCAAAACCATATTAATGAACTGAACACACAAGAGTACCAAACTCTTATCAGTATTAAGAAAGACATGTCAAAATGCTTCCCTAAGACAAGACACAGGTGTTAAAATGAGTGATGGTACGAACAACAATGTAGAAATGTAGATAATACAAAAGACAAAAGATGTAATGAAAGACAATGAAGCATTATGAAACATTTTCTGACAAAAGCATGTGACAAATATGACGTGAATGAATGGGAATTAGAGAAGGCCGGAAGCGATATATAGATTCCGACGGATGTCGTTGACGCAAAATGCCGTGATGATTACAGAGTGACTCGAAGCAGCTGATGAAAAGATGTGTTACCATGGTAACCACAGTGTAGGAACATAATCTAATCAGACAGTAGGGAAAAACTCCTAGCATTACTTGACGATACACTCACAAAGTTGACAAGAATTTGACAAATTTATTGTTCTCATTTCCCCCACACAAGCTTCCACTTCACTGAATCCCACGTTAAACAATTTTAGAGAGAATTTACATCGAGAAAAAAAAAATTGAGACAAGGGAGATATGAAATGTAAGCATTTTGAGCAGTAGTCTTTCTTTATGTCAATTTTCACTGGGAAGAGATCACAAAGATTTATGCCATCAAAATCAATAAACCTGAACACTGCAAACCACTTGCTTGAAACTGTCCAAAATTCTTACGAGCAATTCATCATTTTTTATTACAATTACTAGTTTATCAGCAGAGGGTCTCTCTTTCGTTTGTCCTTTACTCATCTTTCAAATTTTCTTTTAGGTATTCGTTACGATTTTAATTTTTGACGTGTACAAAAACTCTGAAGACATCTTGGGAAGGTTTGGGTTTATCATGTACAGAAATATTCCAGCCAATAGCCCAGTACTCTATAATAACTGTTAGGATGACATGGTGAACCCTAAGTAATGTACCTTCTTCTTCCATATACAATACAAGACATAGATATTAATCAACACACAGCTGAGGGCTGGTCAGGGTTGGTTAGCTGCTGATTATAACATAATTCAACCACAGTGAGCTTACACAATGTCTTGACAGTGCAACCTACAAACATTATGATCTTGCTGGTTCGATATATACAGCTACAGTTATATTGCTCGTTAGTAAAACATTTCTTGCCCCAAAACAAGTAATTGCTACAGTACAGTTAACTGAAAAGTATTAATGTATGTGCGTCACATTGTGGTTGCCTTGCAAATCCAACCAACCGCTTTCTGTGGGGTTCGGACAGCTACTAACACTAACAATAACAAAACAAACTGTTCTCAATCATATTTTGTTTGCTTCAGAACATCATTTATGGATATCCATGAAACTATGTCTTCTTTCACAAACACACTTCCATCATTTGGAAGTTATTCTCCATGGTATGTTTTCCCCTCTCCCTGCTCCCACCTCTACTGACCCCTTGAATTTGAGAGAAGTCGATAGAAGAATAGACTCTAAAGCCCGGCAGCATCATCATCAAAACAGACTCTTGATATAATGACAATAGTCTCATGCATACGAAAAAGAATAAATATTTGCACTGGCTCGTCTAATACGAAAGCACACTACGTTGCAACTCTACAGCAGATAGCAGGGCTGGATGGTTTTATAAACAGCTGAGTCTTTTTTTGCCTCAAAAATCAACAGTCGGAGAATTATCCTTTTCCCGACGTTATTGATTTATGGGTGCCACCCCCATCCCATGGCAGCCACTGTTACTGAATTCAACTTGCTAAGACACATTCATTAGATAAATGTCTCTGCAAGGCTTTCTCAAGCATCCATCGATGCCGAAAATGCAAATTTCTCTGGAAGTGACGCAAAGGAGTGAAACTTAACACCCTTTTCCAGTATCGCAGGCATTTTGTTTTTTAAGGGTGGGATATTTTTATCAACAGGGGCATTCGGTGTTACTGCATGATATTAGGATACAAATATGAGCTGATTGAGTACCTAAGTACCAGACTTTTTACCTTTTTTTAAAGGATTGCTTTTGATCAAAGATCTGAAAGAAATTCTACCCCAGACGCTTGAAACTGAAAACGCTTCTCATTCGATGGAGACGGCCCAAGGGTTGAATGTAGGAAGGCAGGAAAACATCGCGACGAAACGCAGACACAACATGGAGTAGTGTCCGGGGGATTGACTCTACACTTAATTAGGCTTGGCTGTTTTGCTTATCATCCTCCTACAAAATACCATCGAATCTCTGCTTCTGGAATTAGCGTTTCAGGAGCACATGCTTATGGGGATTGAATTTCCACACACGTTTTTTTGCCGGGCAGCAGCAATCTGAGGTAAATCTCAAAATGAATATCAAGTGTTGGGGCACTTTTGTCTCTGAGAATCTGTAAAATTCTGTAAGGGTGTCTCTCTTTGCCGGGAACGAATGGCTTTAAGATTTGGGATATTGCCAAAAATAGATGAATGCAAGGCTGCTCAGCGAACATGAGACTTGTTTCAAAGAGGTGCTAGGTGTATGTTTGTTCCACTATCAGTGCAGTGAAAGCATTCCCCGTACCAATGAATGATTGCGATGCTGTTTTTGCACAACAGAATGATAGGCAGATATATGTATGACATAGGTATTAACAATACTTAGTGAGATACATAGCAACCTTAAAAAAGCTCTTTGCATAGGCTGCAAAGATATGATGAACTTCTGAGGATTGCCACTACTTTTTGCAAAGAGGCAACAACAAAAATTTAAAGTGTGGTATAGTGATCATTAATATACACCAATGTGTGCATATATATATATATATATATATGGATTTATATATATAAATATATAAATATATATATATATATGAATATATATATATATATGAAATAGGATATGAGGAAGTTACACTCTTTTGCGTTTGACTAATATAAAAGCATGGTGAAGAAGAATAAATACATAGGTGAGAAAATTGATTAGAGAGAGGGGGTGATTAGTTTTAGATGAGAGAGAGGGTGTAACTGAAACCTGTGAGGGTGATTTGTTAAGAAATGTGAAGGCAAGGAGAGGAGGGAGAGATGTTAGCTACGGAGAAGTGTGGTTTCTAAAATATCTCGAACTGTTTTGTCTACTTCATGTAATTAATTGTCAAATTAATATCATGGGCCTAATTAGAATCAACAATTGCAGTTTCTAAAACATTATATCTCTCTTCTCAGTCTAGTGTTAAGTGTACTGGTTATGATCTAACACTGCAGGTTCTAGGACTTGAGAAAAAAAATGGTTCTAAAAGACCAATGAATCGAAACACACACATCTTACTGGATGTTTCTGTGATGGAAGGATATCAAGTTCTATGCACTGTCGAAATAATTTCTGTTCAACGTGCACAGAATCATTAATCTATATCGTTTCCTGTCAAATTTGAAATTTGGCAGATGCTGGGAGAAAATTACTCTCCTCAAAGGAGATAATAATTTTTTTTTAAACGTAATACTAATTAAAGATCAATGGCGTAATAGGTTTAAGGACATCTGTAGAGACTTACCTATTTCTGATGAAGAGAATCCAATGAATGACGGACACGGAATTGTGGAAGTAAGAAGAGATGAAGAAATTAAACTATAAGGAATTAAATGATGTGTTCTGCACGTCTCCGACACATTGTATCAACATATTCCAAATGTTTGTCTAGCCTTTCACCTAGCCTGGTATTTGTTTTTTTGTATTTGTTTATTCAAAGATCCTAGTTCTCTACACGCACATCAAGGCAAATCCGTCTTGATTTATATTAAACAGCTACTTTGGTCTGTGTCAAGATAAACCTTGTCAGGAACAGATCCTATGTTAAGAGTGGAATTAAGGTCCTTGAGTGGCAACTAACAGCTACCAGGACTTTAGAAAGGAGGGGGTGTGGCTCTGGGATTGTTCAAAGCTCTGGGGGGGTTCTAAAGACTTTCCCCTCCCCCACCCCAGGATTGATTATCACTTTAGTTGTGCAATGGCATATTTAGGTTATACTCATGGCGGTGCTAATAACTACTTATAATATTTTGTGTTAAGTTAAAGATAGGGCACAGGGTAGGGGGTTTAAAGCCCTACCCTGGATCCACACTTGCCTACGGTAAACTATTCTTCATCAATATCAAAGTCAGATCTAACATATTCCTTGTATCATAAAGGTTACATAACTAGTTATGTCCCTCCTTTCATAACTGTCATATCCTTCCTGTATAATTGATAACTCCACCTGTTAATCTCTACCTATCAAATAAGGTCACACACACAAGCAAGTCAGACATCTCCCCCCCCCACAATCACCATTAATCCACCCCCCCTCCCCACGACCCACCTCTTCCCATCGACAACAAAGGTGAATGTCCAAACCGAACCTTAATTAAGTTAATTAAGTAAGCCCTAGGATTACTCACCTTCACATTCTTGTATATTTGTTACCTCTTGATCATCGCTGTAAATTTAAAAGGAAATCAGAGTTCATAAACGACATCCCAATCAACAAAGAGAATTTGTGCCAGAACGAGACACCGTCCTGACCGTAAGCTTTCCGGCTTGGGCCAGAGGAAATGTAATTATACAAGACAAAATAAGGATAATTTCCGTTATCTAATCAAATCAATTAACTGCAAACCAGTTCTCATGAAGAAGTAACCTTCATTTATAACCTAATCATATTCCACTATTATACATTTTGTCCATTTGTATTTAATAAAGCAGGCCTACGAGTGTTCAATGAAACATTACGTCCAGTAAATACATATAAGGTTGCAAATTAACAGCTTTGGACTGTTTTTCCTAAAATTTGGGGAAATATTACACAGAACTTTCCTACTGCATCTACCAATTGCACTCGGTATAGAAAGACAGTCTTTTGTTCATTTCACAGATTGCTGGCAAGTTTGTGGAGTAAGCTAAAAGTACTTATTCATTCTGGGTTAACTTTTCCAGCATAATGATTGGAGTGATGTTTTAATCTTCACTGAGGACAACAAAACCAAATAAAATTCAAAAGTCCCCCAAAAAAAGGTGCAACTTTGATGTAAAAGAATGCTTGATTATCCTTCATACACATAGCCACTTCAAATTAATTGCTGTGCAGAGCAAAACCAATTATTTTATAGTTTAACAAAAATAAGCAAAGACAGGACCAAGATATAAACTCACAATTCGTTTTTGCCCAATTCGAACTCGTAACATTTTTCACCGATGTTATTCCAGACGCAGAATGGATCTTGTATACAGGCACTGCAAGGACAAAGAACGGGGCAAACATTAACAAGGTGAAAGACAAATTTGTTATATAGATATATATATATATATATACAAAGGTATAATAACGCATCATATTATCCTCCTTCAAATAGACTTGACCTGAGTTACCATTCTGCTACCTGCATGATTGTCTTCTTGCGACAGCAAGAGTCCTTCTGTACCAATGACAAAGTAGGAATTGGCTGGCTATAGCTAGCTTAGGCTTATACATGCCTACCATATTATGCTGTACATGTGCCTGTTTCATAACTGAGGCTTTGCTATTAACATGTGACTCTTAATTAATCATAAAAAAATATCTAAAAAAATCTTGAGTTTGAAGTACTTATTGTGTAAGTTTCACAAGAAAATTTATAAGAAATAAATGTTTCATGTTTCGAGGTTTTCCTCCGCGAGAAGAATGCACAAGTAGCTAGGCTTAATACAGCCATGTACTGAGGGCGCTCTCTACAAACTGGTACAAAGGGTTACACATCTTTTTCTAAAGCCATGCCCGTATATAGTTTAAAACCAGTCCAAAAATGATTAAACAAAGATTGGATAAATTATTATTCAAAGATTGGGGATAACAATTTTCAAGTATTACTTCTCTCTCTCTCCCGCTTACCATCTTGATGTGTAGTTATCACATCTATGTAGAGGGAGCTCTATCACTGAGCTATTCGTCACCACCATTAACACATCCTTCTCAACGTGTTGTGCCGATATTGTTCTGATGACCTCTAGCTGCTTGACCCTCTCCTGGCAGTCCCGAGGAGTGACGTAAATTTTCTCCAGGAGGTTCGACCTAAACTTGTCCCCATCGGGAATGAGGACTACTTTCAATACTAATCCGTTTTCTGTTTGGTTAGAAAAGCAGACAAAGTAGAAAAAATAGTCATAGAATCATGTAAAAAAATGGAGCGGATAACATTTATCTGGGAAGGAATCTCGCTGGACTATTGAGCGCTATTTCAGAAACCTGTTCCCGCACTTTGAATTTCATATTTCATGCATGTTAGAGAAACATTTAGCTACATGCGATTATCTTCACATCTTGAAGAAATTTAGTCAACGTTGTAACGCTGCAAGTATTGAGGGAATTCCTTGCTAGTCTCACAATACTGTTTCTGGAAGCCAGGGTCAAATTTCTGGCTCCTGCTTTTGTACATCAACGGCTACGGCAAGAAAATACTTGTTTATTTTGGGGCTATTACATCTTACCCTGCAGTTATAACAAACATCCTTTGCCATCAACACATTATCTCTTAACCTTTGTCTTTCCTTTTTCTTTCCATTAGGATGTGACTTGATTATTAATTTAATGTTCTGATGTTGAAAGACTCTGCTCAAAGGACATTGAATGAGCATGAATGATCTTGAATTGTTCATCACAGGATGTAACTCACTCTCTTATTAAACAGTATTTGCTGTGTTGATAATGATGATGATTTATACTAACAGCAATGGTAAGCAATGATGAAGATACAAAACGAAAAATATAATGTTCTGTTTTCTTTTCTTACTTACTACACAACTTTGAATTCCCTTTACAGATACAGCAAGAGGGAGCACCACTTTGGGCTTTACATTTGACCAGTTTACACAGAAGTGGATGCTTAAGAAAGAAGAACCAGAGTGAAAGTGTTCACTTTAAATGATTCTAGCAACACCCCAAGAAACCTTAAACACGACTACTCAATTGCAAACGTATCGACATGATGATTTCTTCTTTTTTTTTTTTTGGAAGGGGGGGGGAGGGGGGGGAGGGGGGAAGGGGGGGAATTTAACAAAACCTGTTTGTGATTTGTACCTGTTCCTAAATATATGATGTTATATAGAATTCCATCTTTGCCCGTCTGTTTGTAAACTGCTATCTGGGTCAGCCTGTAGTCTGCTCGCGTCAGATCAAATATGGGGTACGGATCCCCGTAACTAGGGACCGCTTGGTCCATCAGGGGATGACTCGTTATAAACTCCAAATTATCATCCGACTGCCTCTTGGAATCTAAGGAACACTGAGAAGACAAAAATATAAATACATAAACAGTGAGAAACATTATAATAATAACAACAACACTTTAATATACATATTTACATGTGTTTGTTTTTTTCTTTCTACCTTAATTCTGTCGTGTCAATTCAACAAAGGAAGAAATTCTGGGCGATTTGTACCCGATCGAAAATCTAATACTAGAAAGGACAAAAAATTTGACCAATATTAAATTCTTTGGAATATTACTGCAACAAATATTCATCCTTATTTTTTATGGTGAAAAGTTGTAAAGGGTGAGTCGATATGGGATACTACTTACATTGCCCGGTCTTGGCTTCTTTTCCATATCCCTCGGCAACGCATACCAGTTACCAGAATTCTGTGTCTTGAACTGGCCTTCGTTAAATATCTCCCGGATAACTTGCATATCGAAAACACAAACAGCAGAGCCTGGAATCTCGTGTCTAACAAAATGTGAAGAGAACACAGGAGTTAAAGACATTAGCATGGACGAAAAGAGTCATAACATAACCTTATAACCTTCCAGAAACCGTGGCAATTTGGCAACACAAATCCCCTGCAGGGTTAGTGAGTGCACCACACCTTACAAGCAAACTTCCATGTATCTCATAATACATGTATATGTAGCATACACCATGGGTTAAACCATCTAAGAAAATTCCCCTCAAAATTTTAGTTAGATTTGTTGTCCTGCGAAACTGAACTCCTTCGTTGTTGCTGTGAATGAAAAACTTGTTTGGGTATCGTTGCAGAATTTACAATATATATATTGCATTACACAACACAACAATTAAATTTAACTTCGGAGAAAACAAAACACAAGTTGGACCGAATGGTAGAGAATGGAGGTGAATACTTACTCTCCTGTGCTGAAGACACCGTAAAACATCCTCTCATCTCCTTCACCGACCATCCATACATCCTCTGCAAACAATAACAAAATAATTCAGGTCAGTTATGGAGACGATTGCCAACAGAAGCTTACCATGAAAATGACTCTCATTTTGGGGTCAAGGTTTTTTACATTCGAAAAAAAACTTAAGAAGATATCCCACTTAAAATATTCTTTGAGAGGTTTGTTTAAACAAGAATGGAGAAACTTATGATAACAGAGTGTCCTTAGTATCTAGAGGAATTCAATATTACATAAACACTTATTAGGGATCCTATTACTCTTACTATAATTACTCAACCCTCCCAAATCCAGGTGTCAAACCTTCTGACAAATACCAAACCTTTAGGCTCTGTCCAGAGGTTTTGAATAAAACGCTGACAGAAGACTGCGGAAAACTTTGATAGGAGGGGAGGAGGGGGGGGGCGGACTTAAGGGTGGCAGGAACGGGGCCGGAAGCAAAATCAAGGTTTTCGCAAACTTACGTAAATAATTAAAATAGAATGGATACGCTCCAGGAAATGAACAGTTGAGTCGTGCCTTCTGGTACGTGGTCCATTTTTCTTCCAGGATGTACGCTCCGCCCAGGTCAGACTTGCAGACTTTGCCGACCCTGGCATATATTGCCTGAGGGAGGAGGGAGACAACATTAGCACCGTCACAAACGACGAACATTCAAATTACGCATACATACATCTCAGCTAAAATAGAATTGAAAAATCTGATATTCCCAGCACCGAGACATGAGCTAATAAATGTTGATCAACTTTGACACAGAAAGAGAGGAGGTTGTGAAACACCGGTCCAGGACGAATGAGGTGAGACAAACGAAGTACTATTACGAAGAGATTATGAACATTCTGAGAGGTAAAGCGCGAACGAAATGAGATACAATGTAAATTGAAAGTTAATGGAGCGTAGTAACACAGGGGCATCAGAAGGGGGGGGGAGGGTAATCTAACTAGAATAAATGCAAGAAACTGTGCAAATTGTGAGAAAAAAAAATCTTTTTTTTTTCAAATCCCCAAAGGAAAACCAAAGGGCATTGCAATTTGTTGATAGATTTAGTTTAGGGGGTACACTTTTCATTTAAATCTGCAATGATACTTTAGGTCCTGTCACCACGCATCTAGGATTTGAGTGGTTAACTGATCCTAGGCCTATTTCCTCCTACAACTCAAGATTGATTCTGACAGGTTATAAATCACAGCCAACAGTACTCTCTCTCCCCCCCCCCCCCCCCCCTTTCTATCCTGCCTTTTTTTCACTTGCTGAAAGCCTAAAATGCCAGCACATGTCCTCTGACATAAAATGAAAGCCTAGACTTGTGGCATAACAAAATAATCTTCCTTTGCCTTAGAGGGCTTTTAGAGCAAACAAGACAATGACCTTTCGAATTGAGGTCAAGTTGTTTTAAGCACAGAACCCAAACTTGCCCTTCTATGGGTATGGATGAGATTAAGTAACATTTCTGCTAATTTCTGAAGAAGAAAAAAATTGCCATAAAGCAAGTTTTTTTTCTTTTCCTTTTTAACATCATCCAACTGTGGATGATTGAAGTACTCAATGTTTTGTTGAATTGTTGATAGTAACCTAACCTTCTTCTTCATAATTGTTACTCAGCTCGGATTACAACAACACAAAGTTACTTTTGAAAGAAATACATGAAATCTACAGTAAATTAACAATTTGTCCTTGGATAATGTTATCAAGGTTTTTTTAAATATTGTTTGGTTAAAAGAAAAAAAAAAAACTTAATAAGCTGATGATATTAACATAGATACTGAAATAAATGTGAGAAAAACAACCATTTCACTGATTGAAAAACTTAGTGACAAGAGCCCAAGGGCACTGTGGTTCCTTGCTTGGGGTATATGGCAATACACATAATATTATCAAGCAAGATTAGGCTCAAATAGTCCCAGTAATTGTGGTCCTACATGTTCCCATAAAGTAACCAACACTATAGCCAACACTTTTGTGATCACAATATGTGATCGGATTTTTGATCAAAAGGCACTTTTGAGATCTAAATATGGCATCGAAAATGTAAGAAATATATGAGACCTACAAGCGTGTCAACAGATATGATAACATTGGTGACCTCAGATGACATGACCTTTAAGTTTCAAAATGTTCCACCACCCCATTCACAACTTGTCCCAAAATATCAACCATGTCACACCTTGGCATTGAGATTTAATTGCATTAAATGTCTAAAAATTAACTTTGAACTTGTATACATAACTTCACACACAAAAGGTCACCCGGAGGTCAACCAATTGACATTTTTGATCGGTGAGACCTAAATAGAGCATGACTGTAAAAATTCAAACATTTTTTCTTTGCCCATTTTCTCCCCCCAAAATACTACTTTTTTAACATTAGCTGACCTTTGGTGACCTTGTATCACATGACCGTTAAGTTTGAAAATATTCCCCTATACCATTTGCAACTACTCCAAAAATATCAACCTTGTCACACCTTGGAACTGGGAGTTTTTGCACTAAATGTCTGAAAATTAACTTTGACCTCATGTAACTTCGCACACGAAGGTCACACAGGGGTCAACCCATTGACATTTATTATCAGAAGGTACCTTTAACATCTGAAAATAGCATCGAAACTGTAAAAATCCACAAAACACGAAAAGATCACCAGAGGTCAAATTGAGGTCAAGGGTCACCCAGATGCGGATCGACGATTGGATTACATTGAAGCAACTCCCAACCCTAAAGGACAATTTGTTCTCAAGTTATCGCAAAAATACTAGTTTTTTATCATTAATTGACCTTTGGTGACCTTGTATCACATGACCGTTAAGTTTGAAAATATTCCCCTATACCATTTGCAACTACTCCAAAAATATCAACCTTGTCACACCTTGGAACTGGGAGTTATTGCACTAAATATGTGAAAATTAACTTTGACCTCATATAACTTCGCACACGAAGGTCACACGGGGGTCAACCCATTGACATTTATGATCAGAAGGTACCTTTAACATCCGAAAATAGCATCGAAACTGTAAAAATCCACAAAACACGAAAAGGTCACCAGAGGTCAAATTGAGGTCAAGGGTCACCCAGATGCGGGTCGATAATTGAATTACATTGAAGCAACTCCCAACCCTAAAAGACAATTTGTTCTCAAGTTATCGCAAAAATACTAGTTTTTTATCATTAATTGACCTTTGGTGACCTCGGATCACATGACCGTTAAGTTTGAAAATATTCCCCTATACCATTTGCAACTTGTCTCAAAATATGTACTGTGTATCACCTTGGCACTGGGAGTTATTACACTAAATGTCTGAAAATTAACTTTGACCTCATTTAACTTAACATACAAAGGTCACCTTGGGTCAACTTATTGATATTATTGATTGATGAGACCTAAATAGAGCATCAAACTATACAAATTCAAACATTTTTTTCTTTGCCCATTTTCTACCCCCAAAATACTAGTTTTTTAACATTAATTGACCTTTGGTGACCTCGGATCACATGACCGTTAAGTTTGAAAATATTCCCCTATACCATTTGCAACTTGTCAAAAAATATCAACCATGTCACACCTTGGAACTGGGAGTTGTTGCATTAAATGTCTGAAAATTAACTTTGACCTCGTATAACTTCGCACACGAAGGTCACACGGGTGTCAACCAATTGACATTTTTGATCGGAAGGTACCTTTGATATCCAAATCTAGCATCAAAACCAAACATTTTCTTTTTTGCTCGTTTCCTCCCAAAATAAGCACATTTTTTCTAATGTGACCTTTGACCTTTTGACCATGGTTTCAGATGTAGTTTAATCTCCTGATTCCAAAAAACAAAACGAAAAGTCTGTACAACCATCCTAACTCCGACCGAAAAACTTTGACCCCATATCACTTCGCACATAAAGGTCACACGGGGTCAACCTATTGACATTTATGATCAGAAGGTACCTTTGACATCTGAAAATAGCATCAAAACTGTAAAAATCCACAAAAACAAGTAAAGGTCACCAGAGGTCAAATTGAGGTCAAGGGTCACCCAGATGCGGATCGACAATTGGATAACATTGAAGCAACTCCCAACCCTAACGGACATTTTGTTCTCAAGTTATTGCAAAAATACTAGTTTTTTATCATTAATTGACCTTTGTTGACCTTCGATCACATTACCGTTATGTTTGGAAACGATCCCTTACCCCATTCACAACTACTCCCAAAATATCAACCATGTCGGACCCTGTCAATGGGAGTTATTGCTGTTTTTAATATATTGGTTTTTGGCATCTAACTGACCTTTGGTGACCTTTGCGGGCACCAAAAACAATAGGGATCTTCCTCTCACTATGGGCTATCCACCCAACAAGTTTGATCATGATACATCATTTCCTTATTGAGATATCGTGTACACAAGCCAAGCGTCACATACACACACACACACACACACACGCCAAGTTGAACGCATAGGTTCCTTGCTTTGCAAAAAGCAAGGAACCAAAAATGGGGAACCATAATATACCATGATACGATCTCTAACATGATACGTACAGTACAAAATTTGCAATGTCCAATCAAGCAGTTTCACTTTGAGAGTAATTTGCTCTTTCTTGGTCCTCCCCACCCACCCCCCCCCCCCTCATTAGACTAGCAAGTAGAGACACAGCCCTCAACACTAAGAATCTAATTTTTTTTTTTTTTTATAAATATGCGATCTTGGGGCTTGAACTTACGTCGCCAGAGTTGACATGTTCCACTGCTATTTCTCTAAAAAAGACTAGAATCCATTCATCGACTTCAAAAGACTGGATAAAGGTAGGACCTGCAAGAAAGGGGCAAAAAGAAGAAGAGGTATACTTTATCATCAGTTCTCAGTTCAGTGCGAGTAGTGCAGCAGTTGTGTGTAGATATCTGGGGAACTGTAGTAATGAGTAATAGTAAAGATGTGTTGTGATTGGATGATGCCAGATGTTACATAACAATCACAATGCATATGAGAATGTAAACTGACCCCTTACATTTGATCGCTTCCTTTAATCTCGTCTCATCAGAGCTTATTCTCTCAAAATTTCACATCACGGTCTTCATTGATATTTTGTGTAATGGATTTTTAGAGTTGGACCCTTTTTACTGTTGAGTTGTACACATCACATGACTAAGGGTATTTTAAGGAGTTATACACAAAGCAACACACACACACACAAATGAAAGCTAAAGGGTTTTCTTCTAAATTTGCTCACTGTTCCTGTAAAGGTCAGTTGTTTTTGTCAAAACATTTATAAGCTTTCTAAAAAAAAAAATATTCAGAAGAAGAAATGAATAAACATCTCTCATTAGTTCTCAGATACCCTTTGAGAGGGATCAAAACAAATTTGGAACACATAACAAACAAATAAACAAATGAACCAAAACAACAAACCCAAAGTTAAATAGTCTTACGGTCGTCTTGCTTTATCCAGTTTGGTTGTGATAATAAATCTTATAATCTCCAATCGATGTTTTTGTTTGAGACTATAATCAATGATCAAAGATCAAAACAGGCCCAGATTCAAAGGCCACAGCCACACCAAGAAATCAACAAAGTCACGAACAACACTGCTCATTAAACAAATATGTACACACCTATTGAGATTTACCTCTTCCTTGAACTTTACAAGAGCATTGTTTTGTTTGTTTGTTTGTGTTTTTGAAAGATAAGAGTTCCTTGAAATGTTCAGGTGGGGGGAAGGAGGGGAGTTGGATATTGCTCTGGTGAAATCATGTCAAACACTACACTACCTTTGTACACTAACTTCAAAAAAGTAAATATGCTTTTTAGCTTAAAAGGACACGGGTCATGGTTTACCACACAATCTGTTCGGTCTGTTTGGAGAATTTTGAGTCTGCGAAACACTTTGGTTGTAAAGATTGTTTTTGCCAATGGCAGGATTATTCATGTTCTATGACCTAGCTAAAGCTTGGAGTGGACATGTGGAGGTAAGAGAGGGGGGAGGGGGGTAAAGGGAGGAGGAGAGGGATAAGACAGTATACAAGAGGAACACAGAGAGGCATGAGAACTTCAAACTAAAGATAGTTAGTCAGGAGTTGTAATGTTCCTCCAAAGTTTTACAGACTGCTAAGAATTTAAGAGTAATTTTAATAAACCATGTGATCACAGTCAACTTATCATATGGAATGTGTTTAGGGGCCAATCTATAGAAAAAGTGAGATTACTTAGAAAAGTTAAGTGGAGGGAATTTACTCACTATTGAACCACTTGGCATCAGCTTCTCGACTCCTCAACTCGACGATATCCGACTGGCCGACGCTACTTCTATAGACCAAGGAATCCCGACCGGAGTAGTCTCCTACGGTTGCTGTATATAAGGCCCTATCTGTTAACGAATCAAAATGTATACATAGAAAAATATCAACACAGATATGATACAAGAATATCGCACCTACATCCTCCATCCACGAGGATATTCTTCCCAGATACTGTCACTTGCAACCTCCATAATCACTGTACTGTACACAATGCCAAGATCATGTACTGTATGAAAGGCCCACCCGCCCACATTGGGTTGAACCATGTTTTAAAAGGTTATATAAACTATAAGACCCTGTATTCTTAGAACATATGCAAATTTAATAACAGGCAAAGATAGATCATAGGAAGTGTAAAGTCTGTCAGACCATGAGTTTTTTAATTAATCCCACCCTGTCTCTATCATCATACTCCATTCACTAACCCTAGTGTTGGTGTTTATTAAATACATTTTCCTCCACCTCCCCCCCCCTCCACCCTCCCTCCCTCACTCGACTCCCTCCCTCTTCCACAACACAAGTTGCAGCAAACCAACATTATAAATTTTATTAAAGTATTGAGGTGGTTTGGAACTTTGCATCGCTGTGACAAAACCATCAAATTTTACACACAAAGCTGAAATCCCTTCCTGAGAAGCTGAGATTGTATTAAAGTCAGAAGGTTAATGCAGTTCTTAAGAGTTTATTGCTCCCTCAAAAATCCAACATATGTAATTTTCTTCCCCATGACACAATGAAACATTTCACATTTTCAAAGTTTTTGAAGTTGACACAACCCTGATGTCATCTGTAACTGTGCGCATTTTGATGGGCTTGATAAAACCAGATGTTTTTTTTAGACAGCTTAGATTTCCTGTACTTGTGAAGTATTGAGTCACTGACAATATGGGACAGCCTGTGCACAGCTTTCAAAGATCACCCTTCATCCAGGCGACCAGAAACCCTTAAATTGAAAAGTAGGACTTTCTGGATGCAAAATTGTTTCTGATTAAGCCTCTATTTCTCTCAGGGGAAGATGAAATTGATTAGTGCACATATGTGTACATCAATGATTTATTGGCAAAGGGGCATATCTATGAACTGTAACGATATAACAAGACCAAGCCATCTGAAGATATCTAACCATGAAACTGTCACCACAGGAAGCAATACTGCTTATATCTCTGACTTAAATATTTCCTTTAGTGGGGATTATTTTTAGTTATGAGTCACAACCAGACAGTTACTCGGAATTAACTGTCAACAGTTAAATTAGTGCCAAATTTCGATAAAAGCATGCTGTCTGACCTACCTCAGTCTAGAAATCAGAGCCAAGACAATAACAAAAGAACAAAGGTTGACTACATGACATTAATACAAAGGGCTTTAAAGTCTTCCTCAGAGGAATAATCTCTCTGAAAGTAAGTTGAGGAAAGTGGGAAGAAATTGTCTTTTTATTGCCTTATTTCTACCGCCCTTTTACTTCCTTCTGTAAATATTTAATAATTTGATTACTTAAATATCAAAAATAATATTCTGCAATCATTAACGCAGAAACTAGCAAACAAGCAATAAAAAATGCCTCGGTCAGCTTTACTTTGTTCATATTAATACTTGTCTAAACATTTTGCAACAAGGAAGTCATGCAGGGTGACAGCCATCACTACTAAGTTTCATAGTTGTATGGAAGTGAACTGTTGCAACTTTTGAAAGCACTCGATTACATATATATATCCGCAAAATCATACACAAGAAGTGTCGGCCATAATGGCTTTCTACCTCTCCTACAATTTACACTTTTACAACCTACACAACTGGCAATCTTACACCTCCATACTTGAAACCCTACACTTTTGACATCATCTACCCACATTCCCACACATTCCCACACCCCGATTCAACATGTAATGTGTAAGATCATACTTGGAATTTAAACTTGGTTGCGTGAAAAATGAAACAAAACCGCAAACTGGAAGTTGTTTTTGCTTAGTCTAAATTTTAAAAGTTGCTTCATACAAACCTGCAAATAATGCTGTACTCTGCTGCCTGGGGTCAAATGGACATTTCCTTTGCCCATCCATTTCCTCTTCTGATTCGAGACTAGGATAATTCTTTAAATGAAAAAAAAGAAAAAGAAATCCTAGAGAGAAATCTCAATGAGAGACAGAAACTGATTTCTCCAATTAATACTTCAAAGTGTCAGCAGATTTTTAAAAATAAATCAAGGTTAATTGCAGCCCGGGCGCCCGTTGTTGTCCACTAAGCTGTAAATAAGTCCACTTTCTTTAATATACCTCGCACTGCACCTGTATAATTATTTTTATTTTTATAATTATTTCCTAAACTTAAACCAATTGTGGCCAAAACATTCTCCATAACAAACATCAGAAATAACAAAACACTTCAATCCAGTGACCAATCAGTGACCTTCAGAATACAACCACTCTTCCCCCCCCCCCACACTCCCCTTTATAGGAAAATGATCCCTTTTGCCTCCTTGGGGAGAACGAAACATTGAAAGTCATGGCCTCTCACAATCAGGTTATTTATTCTGCATTTTCTACGGAACTCAACTTCTCTCAATAATTTGGACTAAAAATACTCTTTGACAGTTTAAACGGATCGAGAAGCAAATGCAAACTTAGCAGGCACTTTGCATCTTCTAAGAGCAAAGTCCTCGGGGACTATATCTTAGAATCCGGAATCAATCGAAGCGTTAACTCGCTTCTGCCCATCGGCAAGTCTCCTGTTTAAGGAACGTTAATTGAGGCTTTCATTTCTCGGAGGCTGGGATCAAAATGACTGCGTGTATGTTCCCCACTCTGTGATATTATGTTTTAATGGATTTAGGAATGCACTCCCCGTGAATGTTTCTCAGCGTACGTCAAACCTATCGGTGACGATCGCAAAGCCGTCCAGAGTAATACACGTCAAGACGGTGGGTGCCAAGAAACAGGTATTTAAGCAAACCGCAGAGTCTACAGAAACGATGAGCGACGTTTCTTTGACGTCAGTACAGGTTAAGCGTGCAATTTGCAGACATTATGATTAAACTGGTTGCACAAATGGAGAAAATTTCAATGAATTTCATTCTACGAAAGGAATCAGTTGTCCACCCAGTATAAACTTCCGACAAAAAAAATACTTTAATTTCCTACATGCTTTCATGTTTACTGTTTATTTTTCTGATATGTGGCAACAGAGCCATTGGAGAGGGGGGGGTGTAGGCAAAAGTTTAAAAGTGCTTCATTGAGGATCGCTTTATCTTTTATTAAGATTACTCCTACTGGTTCCATTTTTATTATCTGAAAATTTAAAATATATAAAAGGAAAAGTAAAAAATACTGTCCGATAACAAAGTAAAAAAAAAATAATGTGGATGTATCAAGTAAATCAACTACTGTGTGATAAGAAATAAAAATAAGAGAGTTTATCTGAACCAAACTTAACAAAGCTAACAACAGAAGATAAATTAGAACCTACCGGATAAATTCGGCATACTGGAGCTTGGGCTCCTGTTCCACAGACAACGAGCCGATTAGTTTCCACATCAAATTCAATAACTTGGACAAAGTTTTGACACTCCCACTCTTCTTCTCCTTTTATTAAACAATCCGTTATTTTATCTTGAGGTATCGTCCAGTTTTTCGTCGCAAACTGTTGAGCGAAAGGATAAGTTAAATCTACGACGAAAAAACAGTTTCTGGCTCCGATTAACAACGAGCCTGTGTTTGGTAAATTTGTAACAGCACCGACACTGTCTGCTTGGAACTGCCTCAGACCTGCAAAGAAAGAAAAAGAAGAAAATATATCAATTTAGATCTTTTGATATAGTATAGCAGATTATGTACAGTAGGTCATATTTCTTTCTTTAAGCCTATACTTGATTTTCTAGACTTATAATGGTTGTAATGTTAACATAATTTAAATTATATGTTGGAATTCATTCATCACACCTCATGCAAATACAGTATAGATATACATAATGCACAGATCCCGTTAGGCTTTCTTAACCATTCTAGGTTATGCTGAATAGTTATAGAGCGAATAGCCGAACACATAAATATAATTTCCGACATCAATATCCTCCAGATTTTCCTGCCAAATAAACATTTCTTGAGGAACAATTAAATACCGACTTAACATCATATTAATAACTGCCAACTTTGTGTAACTTGTGAGATCGTTCCCTACCAAATTAAACCCAAAATTGGAACTTTTTATACCAATTCAAGAACTGTTTATCACAAAGATTTGTTTTATATTAACAAGAGCCCAAGGGCACTGTGGTTCCTTGCTTGGGGTATATGACAATACACATAATATTATCAAGCAAGATTGGGCTCAAAATAATCCAAGTAATTGTGGTCCTACATGTTCCCATAAAGTAACCAACACTATAGCCAGCACTTTTGTGATCACAAAATGTGATCGGATTTTTTATCAAAAGGCACTTTTGAGATCTAAATATGGCGTCGCAAATGTAAGAAATATAAGAGACCTACAAGCGTGTCAACAGATATGATAACAATGGTGACCTCAGATGACATGACCTTTAAGTTTCAAAATGTTTCACCACCCCGTTCACAACTTGTCCCAAAATATCAACCATGTCACACCTTGGCATTGAGATTTAATTGCATTAAATGTCAAAAAATTAACTTTGAACTTGTATGTAACTTCACACACAAAGGTCACCCGGAGGTCAACCAATTGAAATTTTTGATCGGTGAGACCTAAATAGAGCATGACTGTAAAAAATTCAAACATTTTTTCTTTGCCCATTTTCTCCCCCATAATACTACTTTTTTAACATTAGCTGACCTTTGGTGACCTTGGATCACATGACCGTTAAGTTTGAAAATATTCCCCTATACCATTTGCAACTTGTCCAAAAAAATCAACCTTGTCACACCTTGGCACTGGGAGTTATTGCATGAAATGTGTGAAAATTAACTTTGACCTCAAATAACTTCGCACACGAAGGTCAAATGGGGGTCAACCCATTGACATTTATGATCAGAAGGTACATTTAAAAACTGAAAATAGCATCGAAACTGTAAAATCCACAAAACACGAAAAGGTCACCAGAGGTCAAATTGAGGTCAAGGGTCAACCAGATGCGGGTCGACAATTGGATTACATTGAAGCAACTCCCAACCCTAACGGACAATTTGTTCTCAAGTTGTCGCAAAAATACTAGTTTTTTATCATTAATTGACCTTTGGTGACCTTGTATCACATGACCGTTAAGTTTGAAACTATTCCCCTATACCATTTGCAACTACTCCAAAAATATCAACCTTGTCACACCTTGGAACTGGGAGTTATTGCATTCAATGTCTGAAAATTAACTTTGAACCTCATATAACTTCGCACACGAAGGTCACACGGGGGTCAACCCATTGACATTTATGATCAGAAGGTACCTTTGACATCTGAAAATAGCATCGAAACTGTAAAAATCCCTAAAACACTAAAAAGGTCACCAGAGGTCACCAGAGGTCAAATTGAGGTCAAGGGTCACCCAGATGCGGGTCGACAATTGGATTACATTGAAGCAACTCCCAACCCTAACGGACAATTTGTTCTCAAGTTATCGCAAAAAATACTAGTTTTTTATCATTAATTGACCTTTGGTGACCTCGGATCACATGACCGTTAAGTTTGAAAATATTCCCCTATACCATTTGCAACTTGTCTCAAAATATCAACTGTGTAACACCTTGGCACTGGGAGTTATTACACTAAATGTCTGAAAATTAACTTTGACCTCATATAACTTAACATACAAAGGTCACCTTGGGTCAACTTATTGACATTTTTGATTGATGAGACCTAAATTAGAGCATCAAACTATAAAAATTCAAACATTTTTTTCCTTGCCCATTTTCTACCCCCAAAATACTAGTTTTTTGACATTAATTGACCTTTGGTGACCTCGGATCACATGACCGTTA
The DNA here is from genome assembly GCF_037975245.1 of Apostichopus japonicus. NCBI lineage: Eukaryota > Metazoa > Echinodermata > Holothuroidea > Aspidochirotida > Stichopodidae > Apostichopus > Apostichopus japonicus. Next base: position 10,382,096 of record NC_092573.1, read on the forward strand.
AGTTTGAAAATATTCCCCTATACCATTTGCAACTTGTCCAAAAATATCAACCATGTCACACCTTGGAACTAGGAGTTGTTGCATTAAATGTCTGAAAATTAACTTTGACCTCATATAACTTCGCACACGAAGGCCACACGGGTGTCAACCAATTGACATTTTTGATCGGAAGGTACCTTTGATATCCAAATCTAGCATCAAAACCAAACATTTCCTTTTTTGCTCGTTTCCTCCCAAAATAAGCACATTTTTTCTAATATGACCTTTGACCTTTTGACCTTGGTTTCAGATGTAGTTTAATCTCCTGATTCCAAAAAACAAAACGAAAAGTCTGTACAACCATCCTAACTCTGACCGAAAAACTTTGACCCCATATAACTTCGCACATAAAGGTCACACGGGGTCAACCTATTGACATTTATGATCAGAAGGTACCTTTGACATCTGAAAATAGCATCAAAACTGTAAAAATCCCAAAAACACGAAAAGGTCACCAGAGGTCAAATTGAGGTCAAGGGTCACCCAGATGCGGGTCGACAATTGGATTACATTGAGGCAACTCCCAACCCTAACGGACATTTCGTTCTCAAGTTATTGCAAAAATACTAGTTTTTTATCGTTAATTGACCTTTGGTGACCTCGGATCACATGACCGTTAAGTTTGAAAATGCTCCCCTAACCAGTTCACAACTTGTCCCAAAATATCAATCTTGTCGCACATTGGCACTGGGAGTTATTGCAGTTTTAATATTTTCGGTTTTTGGACCATAACTGACCTTTGGTGACCTTTGTGGGCACCAAAAACAATAGGGCACACCTTCTCCATATGGCGGATCTATAGTCCAAGTTTGGCCTCAATCTAACATTCCCTTATTGAGATAGAGCGTACCCAAGCAAGTGTCACAGACGCACACACACACATACACACATACATACACACACACACACGCCAACCTGACTGCATAGGTTCCTTTTGCTAAAGCAAGGAACCAAAAAGCTGACGTGGATGGTTTGAAGTTTTGATTCCCCTGGCCTTGTTATCTCACACCAAGTGTAACTAAACCGTTATACTAAGCTGCTTTAATCTTACTCAAACTAAAGTAGCTGATAGTACTCATCTATTGTTACAATTATAAAATTTAACCCAAATTAATGAGAGTGACTTTCTTAACCCCTGGACTGTCTCACCAGCACTGCTTAATAATTATTATCATCGACTTCTTTCAAGTGATCCTGGTTCCTTTTCTAACCATTCCTGCATTCTTGCTTTCCTAACACCTAAAGGCAAGAACTTGTTTTGCTCACATGTATGCAGGTAGAATTTTGCTTTCTTTCCTTAACTAATCAGAATCCTTCAAAACCTGAAGAGCTTTAACCACTTTATCGAGATTTAAATGAACTGCAAATGCTGGAGAGATCCTTGAGAAGCACACTTTAATGCATAATATACTAGACTATACTCGGGCATCTTTCATTCAACTTTATACTTTTGAGACAAGATACTTCATTACTATGCATAAGTACCACTAGGCCAATTTACAGATGTTATTCACGATGTGATCAACCCTATTCCGGTATCATTCCTTTCTCGGTTGTTAATTGATTTTTTTTTTCTAGTCTACGGCATCCATCTGGATCTGTCAGTAGTTCAATCACATCTCTGTTAAATGGGACAATGTTCTGAATATTGGGCAATGGGTGTTTGCACATATGTATTAAACAACAACTGTGCTATAGAATACTGTACACGTACTAGCAGGGTACATTCGATATGTGTTAAACAAACTGAACACTCTCGATTCTGGCCTCAAATACAAGAGAGGTTGAACTCATTTTTATAGTGCATACATGTATTAAAAGAACCAGTGGCGGATGGGGGGGAGGGGGAAGAGGGGAGGAGGAGGGCAGAGGGGAGGGAGGGAGGAAATATACTACACTTTGATGTGTTTCTAATCTACTATTTTAACTATAATGTCCGCAATACAAATTTGTCTAGTGTCTCATAGCAAAATTCTATGCTATATGCTACCCAAATTATACAAGTTGTATACAGCATTTTTATTTTTTTGTACACAGGAACCGTAGTATTTTATAAGAGACAAAATGCAATGGAAACAAAAACTGCCATACAAACTTTTAACACTAAAATTAGTTCCCTCCTATTGTCTGCAAAACATCATACAGAAAATTATATTACTTCTCCTAGTAACCATGGAGGTGTATTGTAGTCCCTTAGGTCCTATACCAATACCAAGGACTACAAAATGGTGAAGACATGACCCACCAGATGGACCCTGATCGAGGGACCGCACATAACATGTAGTATTCAAGCGCAGACCTGTCTGTTTATGCCATCATCTACCGTAAGTGGTCAAAGCCAACCGAACCGAAAATATATTAACCACGGTTTTGCGAAAACTTCTCTCTTCTTCCCCTACAGGAGAAAAACGTCTACCTCCCAAACTTTTCAATCGATACAAAATTTTATGTTTTGTATGCCATCTGCACAAACTTCGAATTTGGAATCTCTTAAATCTGTTAGTGCCTCTGGCATGTATTTATCATTCCTGAGAATACATTTACACAGGTATCTTATCGTTGCCATCATCCTCCTGAAATTTAATGTTAAAACCTTGCAGCCTCCCGGTACTGAATGTTCTACAGAGCAGGCACATTTCCGAACATCCCTTCGTTAGAAGAGAGAAGAGAAAAAACATTGATGCATAGCATTTTCTGATGAATTCCATTTTCCAGGTTAATTGAAATTCCTGGTAATATCATTTTCCAGTAGTGTTTTCCTTTCATGTAGCCTAACCCCAGGAGGAGCTTTGACTAGTCTGGTAAGAATTAAAAGCCAACCTTTTGATAAGTTTCTCTGATCATTAGGGACATGACATTTTTTTTTTTTTGTGGCCCAAGGGCAGTTTCAAGACATCCAAACAAAAGAGGAGACCCTTTGACCTTGCAAAGTTTTTGCCATTAAAAAGTGAAAAAATAATTCATGGATGAAAGTATATTGGGTTCATCAGTGTGTAGACGAGTGACTCCTGTTGAGTTCAAAACATAAACTGGTTAAGTCATGATTGATATAACAAGGTATACATCCTGTGGATGATAGGGTCAAAACATCAACAATCATACAGACTCACTGACTGCCTTTGGAGGTTAAAAGCAGAAAATATTTTGAATGAAAATATTTACCATGACTTTTCCAGACTTCTGAAAGCCTCTACAATGTTGTCTATTGCTTTCAGGAATGTAAATTTTACAGTATCTGTATGTTTTTTTCCCCTTCTTATCAAAACAGCTGTATATTTACTGGTAAGCCAGGTTTATCATTTGGGTGTCAATCAAATACTAAGTACACGTAATTGACGATTACTAAAAAGTAAAACTGTACTAGCATAAATTATAAAACACAAATTGAGTAAATATTAGTAAATATATATAGGATCCAAAAGTATATAATTGTGTTTTTGTTTTTTGAGTTTATATAACTTTAAAACTTTAATTTAAAACCAGATGCCTTAATCACTGATTGCATAAAAATCAGACCCTTCGTTAAGAGAATGGCATTAGGCGTATTAATTACATGCTTCCACAATTATGTGGACTGAATTACTGTACATGCAAGACAGAGAGGTTTCAGAGAGCATTATTTCAGTGACAGCTCGTTAAATCATGTTCCTTTAAAGAGCGCTACATCTCACCTAGAAGGTATACCACTAGATCATATCTCATCACATTCAGAAATACCATCTGGAACTCAAAGGTCAAGCTAAACAGTTCTTTATGTAAAGATGTATAATTTTGTTTTTTCAGGCTCTGTGGATATAGTGTGATTTGACACCATTCTCACAAACATATCGCTGCTGCTTAGGAGAGTAAAGAAAAGCGAAAAACGAGGAGGAGAGTAAGAAAAGAATGCAAAGGAGACAAAAAATGGGAGGTGCTTCTCAGTAAAGATTGAGATAGTTAGTAAGAAACTGGAGGAAATCCAACCCATGGATGTCACCTAACACCAGGCAACTCTGTTCTAACCTAGCCAATGTGTCTCCATCTCACCTACATCAGTTAAACAAATCACCGTGCACACATCTAATATTGGCAGTGTTTACAACAGTTTGTCAGATAACTACTCAGAGATTACATTATCCCTCACCTGGCTGCTTCTGGAAACTGTTCTTCAATTTTCTATCAAGAAGTACGATCTCTATGAGTCCATACTGGGGATTGTTTAATTATGTGTTTTAACTAAAAGAGACCCTGAACAATGCTGTAGATTGCTAAATCCTGTATCTTCAAGTTGACTGGCTTATTTTTGATTATCACTGATCGTTTGACGATAAGAATCTAGACACATGTCTACCATTTTATTGATTAAAACCTTTAATACCGTGTTCACGTTTAGATCGATGAAAAACACAGAAAATTACAGAAAGAGACACACTCCTTAAAATAAAAGAGGCACAGTACTGGGGATATATTTGTAAGATCGACATTATCCTGGATTTTATTGCTGCCAACGAGGAAGAACCAAATAATTTTTTTTTTAAGTCCAGCTGTTACCTCAATGTTGTGAGTGTCCATCTAATGTAGTTTATTTAGTTTTGTTTTTAACTTTCAAATCAGCACAAACTGATGGGTAGGTCTACAAGCTACTTTCAGCCGGCTCAATATTCAGATTTTATGCAATTAAAAAATATTAATCAGTGTCCTAAAACTCATTAACCGTCATCGGTTCATGCACTAATTTGTAGGCCTTGGACACATATGTCGGGTCAGAATACGCGGATGATAATTATCTAACATCCCACCAAAATTGACGAGTACAGACTCCTGCTCGGAAACGTTTCAAAGCAGGTGTAGTTGTACATCGCCATCGGCAAGCAAAATCAATTCTTCCGACACGCTACTTATCCGTCCTGCTAGTTGGGTTTTTTTTCTCTTTTCTTTTTTTGTAGAGCCGAAGGTCGCAGCATAGTGTATCGACAATCTTCCACATCATTAGGTATTGAGTCGATACAGTGTATTGAGGCAGGATAAAAGCTCTTCTCATAGACGTGTAGGTTATAGTGAAACAACAAAAGGACTGTAGCATACAATGGAAATATGTATAGAGCCGGGAGATGATCAGATGAACGTACGTCGTCTGCTGCTTGGATTACCTAATGTCTGCTGTATCAGCCTGTATGCCTTTTATTTTTGTCCTCAAGTTGTACACAAATGTATAGTTTAATAGCTGCAATTTGAGAGTGGATGTAAATTTATTTACAGACGTTTGTGGGGATGTGATGTAAATACTAAGTACTCCCAAAAAGATGCTGTCTTGTGTTTAATGAAGAAATCTGCATTGTGTCAGGTACAGCTATTCTTTCATTGTGGGCCTGTAGCCAATGGACTTATAGAACTTGTTTATATGCAATGATTAGTTTGACAATTTTGTTATTCTTTAATGTTATTTGATACAATAATAAAATCCTATCATTTAATACAGTTAATAATTGATAGTTAATTGCCATGATGCATTCTAGTTCAAATCACATAAATTATGTGCTGTAATAAAGATTGAATTTTCTTGTTTGTTTCTCACATGTGGTGAAATATTTACTGTTCTTGTGAGAAAAGGTCTGGATGACCAAAATAGCTCTACAAAGAACAGGAAATACTAAAGCTCTGGGGTCTTTAAGACACCAAGCAGAAGCAAACCATTTACTAAATACAGTCAGTGCTCATGTGTACACAAAACGCTACTGCCATGTTAAAGAGTATTAAAAGAGGATTTTCTTCAAGTGAACCAGGGCATTTGATCAGTTGATATATCAGTTTGAGGAAAATCTACCAGGAAGTCACTACACGATTTCTGAAAGATAATCCTGTGTGGATCATATCTGGTGTACAATATCAAAGAAGTTTATAGGCCAGGCTACTGCAGTAATATTTTACTTCAAGAAACAGGAGTAACAGACACTAAACAGGAAAGTAAAACCAGAAATCCAGCAGACTTTAATAGTTGATTCCTTGCCAATGAGCTGTAAGTTAATACTGTATATGGAATCACCGGATTGATAGAGCAACTGAGGAAAATGTGGCCTGAAGTCAAGTACCAGAACACCAGAAAAAGGGTTCCAAGGTAACTTCACCATTGCAAAGGTATGACCCTTCTAAAAGTTGATAACAGTCATTAATGGAAGTGGGAAAACCTTTTAGCCACTTAAAATAGGAAAGGTCCAATCATAACACAGAAAAGCCATTCATCTAAGATATGGTTGAGTTGAAAGATCACAAGGTTTCCAGACTTTGACCTCTACTGACTGCAAATGACCTCTGACATTCTTGGAAAAACACTACAGATCTGCTACTTACTAACTTACCAACGGCAAGCTACACACAAAGTTCCTGCGATTTCCACTTTTGAGGTATTGTGTGAACAATGTTTTCAGACTTTGACCTGTGCTGACCTCAAATGACCTTTGACCAATACCAACAACAATCATAAACCAGTTCTACCTTGAGGGAACCTAGATACCAAATATAAGGCGCACCCAAGTTATCCTTCTGAAGTTAGAACGTGTACAAGCTAGTGTCACATACACACACGCATATACCATCACCATCGCATGGATTCCTTCTCCCTTCGGCAAGGATTCAAAGATGGAGAAGAGGAAGAAGAAAAAGAAGAAGAAAATCCTCAAGTCCTGTTTTCCACTTGCTTGGTTCTGAAAAGATGTGATTGACTGGACTAAGGCAAATCTGGATCTACAGATTAGCCTAGGTCTATTTATCAGGGTTTCCCGCTCTTTTGGAATATATGGAAAACAACCAGTCAAGAATACACAATGAATGCCTCGGCCTTGATTACGTAAGGCCACCTTAGCAACAGACTGATACTGAAATTGGCAGAGTGCCAAAAGACAGGTACTGCCACCCTCATATCATTGTACTCTTCTGGGGGCTTCTTGTCATGTACTGTAATAATCACCACCAACCTTAATTTCAAGGCATAATTTAGTTGGTCAATACTTTGAAGGGGAGGGGGAGAGTACATGGAGACATCCATGGTCTGGACCACTATGAAAATATTGGCAATTTCTAGAATGGTCAAAGTCTGGGTCCAAAGTTAGCTTGACCTTTACCGTAAGTAAACCTGACTAGCATATATGGTAAACAAATTCAGGAGTGAGCAAAATATATATATTTTCTTCCCTCTTACAAAATTAATTATTAGTCATTCAAAAGATATGACCTGATAGTATTAAGAGTATTATTCCTGAATTTTATTTGTTTATCTACCATCCCCTATTTTCTAATGGACAAACCACACTGCAATTACCAACAGTCCCGTGCAGACGTCACTAGTTTTGTTAACAAATGGTTTTCTTTGATTTAATTATTTGGTAAACTGGGTAGTTATATTTTCTTTGACAATGCCTACAACCCTTAGGCATACTATGAATAAGGTTTTACGTCCTCCATATTCTATACAGTATACACGGTCCACATAAAGATTTTCAAGGTTCAATAACTCACAACTGAAATGAGAAAGAAAAGAGGGCCTCCCATTCCTTCTTTGGGGCATGTTTTCTGCAAAATCAGGACAACAAACCCTTTCAAAAAGCTTTTAAAGGTTTTGCTTGGCTTTATATATCTTTTTTTTCCTTTTTGCAAGAATTTAATTCTTTATTCATCTTTTGTCTGCAATAGAAATAAAATAACTGCCGCGCAAACAGAATAATACTTGTTGGTTTGGATAAGTAACAAGAGCCCAAGGGCACTGTGGTTCCTTGCTTGGGGTATATGACAATACACATCATATTATCAAGCAAGATTGGGCTGAAATAGTCCAAGTAATTGTCCTACATGTTCCCATAAAGTAACCAACACTATAGCCAACACTTTTGTGATCACCGTAAATGTGATCAGATTTTATATCAAAAGGCACTTTTGAGATCTAAATATGGCGTCGAAAATGTAAGAAATATAAGAGACCTACAAGCGTGTCAACAGATATGATAACAATAGTGACCTCAGATGACATGACCTTGAAGTTTCAAAATGTTCCACCACCCCATTCACAACTTGTCCCAAAATATCAACCATGTCACACCTTGGCATTGAGATTTAATTGCATTAAATGTCAAAAAATTAACTTTTGAACTTGTATGTAACTTTACACACAAAGGTCACCCGGAGGTCAACCAATTGACATTTTTGATCGGTGAGACCTAAATAGAGCATGACTGTAAAAATTCAAACATTTTTTCTTTGCCCATTTTCTCCCCCCATAATACTACTTTTTTAACATTAGCTGACCTTTGGTGACCTTGGATCACATGACCGTTAAGTTTGAAAATATTCCCCTATACCATTTGCAACTTGTCCAAAAAAATCAACCTTGTCACACCTTGGCACTGGGAGTTATTGCATTAAATGTGTGAAAATTAACTTTGACCTCAAATAACTTCGCACACGAAGGTCAAATGGGGGTCAACCCATTGACATTTATGATCAGAAGTACCTTTAACATCTGAAAATAGCATCGAAACTGTAAAAATCCACAAAACACGAAAAGGTCACCAGAGGTCAAATTGAGGTCAAGGGTCACCCAGATGCGGGTCGACAATTGGACTTCATTGAAGCAACTCCCAACTCTAACGGACAATTTGTTCTCAAGTTATCGCAAAAATACTAGTTTTTTATCATTAATTGACCTTTGGTGACCTTGTATCACATGACCGTTAAGTTTGAAAATATCCCTCTATACCATTTGCAACTACTCCAAAAATATCAACCTTGTCACACCTTGGAACTGGGAGTTATTGCATTAAATGTCTGAAAATTAACTTTGATCTCCTATAACTTCCCACACCAAGGTCACACAGGGGTCAACCCATTGACATTTATGATCAGAAGTTACCTTTAACATCTGAAAATAGCATCGAAACTGTAAAAAATCCACAAAACACGAAAAGGTCACCAGAGGTCAAATTGAGGTCAAGGGTCACCCAGATGCGGGTCGACAATTGGATTACATTGAAGCAACTCCCAACCCTAACGGACAATTTGTTCTCAAGTTATCGCAAAAAATACTAGTTTTTTTATCATTAATTGACCTTTGGTGACCTCGGATCACATGACCGTTAAGTTTGAAAATATTCCCCTATACCATTTGCAACTTGTCTCAAAATATCAACTGTGTAACACCTTGGCACTGGGAGTTACTACACTAAATGTCTGAAAATTAACTTTGACCTCATATAACTTAACATACAAAGGTCACCTTGGGTCAACTTATTGACATTTTTGATTGATGAGACCTAAATTAGAGCATCAAACTATAAAAATTCAAACATTTTTTCTTTGCCCATTTTCTACCCCCAAAATACTAGTTTTTTGACATTAATTGACCTTTGGTGACCTCGGATCACATGACCGGTAAGTTTGAAAATATTCCCCTATACCATTTGCAACTTGTCCAAAAATATCAACCATGTCACACCTTGGAACTGGGAGTTGTTGCATTAAATGTGTGAAAATTAACTTTGACCTCGTATAACTTCGCACACGAAGGTCACACGGGTGTCAACCAATTGATATTTTTGATCGGAAGGTACCTTTGATATCCAAATCTAGCATCAAAACCAAACATTTTCTTTTTTGATCATTTCCTCCCAAAATAAGCACATTTTTTCTAATGTGACCTTTGACCTTTTGACCTTGGTTTCAGATGTAGTTTAATCTCCTGATTCCAAAAAACAAAACGAAAAGTCTGTACAACCATCCTAACTCCGACCGAAAAACTTTGACCCCATATAACTTCGCACATAAAGGTCACACGGGGTCAACCTATTGACATTTATGATCAGAAGGTACCTTTGACATCTGAAAATAGCATCGAAACTGTAAAAATCCTAAAAACACGAAAAGGTCACCAGAGGTCAAATTGAGGTCAAGGGTCACCCAGATGCGGGTCGACAATTGGATCACATTGAGGCAACTCCCAACCCTAACAGACATTTCGTTCTCAAGTTATCGCAAAAATACTAGTTTTTTATCATTAATTGACCTTTGGTGACCTCGGATCACATGACCGTTATGTTTGGAAATGCTCCCCTAACCAGTTCACAACTTGTCCCAAAATATCAATCTTGTCGCACATTGGCACTGGGAGTTATTGCAGTTTTAATATTTTCGGTTTTTGGACCATAACTGACCTTTGGTGACCTTTGTGGGCACCAAAAACAATAGGGCACACCTTCTCCATATGGCGGATCTATAGTCCAAGTTTGGCCTCAATCCAACATTCCCTTATTGAGATAGAGCGTACCCAAGCAAGTGTCACAGACACACACACACACACACACACACACATACATACATACATACATACATACATACACACACACACACGCCAACCTGACTGCATAGGTTCCTTTTGCTAAAGCAAGGAACCAAAAATAAAACTTGTAGGTTTGTTTTGGAAGTTTTACATAAAGCTGGTGGACCATAAATCATCAGTGTCATGGTGACAAATAATGGATTCAACCTCCAACGTAACAACAAAAATCCAATACAGGATAGTGGATACATGATTTTGTGTTTCTACTTCCGTTGTAGAACAGCTTTCTAATCACTTAAAGCTAATTCACCTGGGTTATACTTCCGACAATTGAAAAGAAATTCTTTTACTTCAATAATTCCATTTCACCTTCACGATTAAGCAGGAATCATTGACAGTATTTAAATTATGCTAATCTTATTGTTTCCTATGATTTAGAATTGTTTCAATTTTCTAATTCAGCCAACCAACTTCACATATTGGCACGTAATATCCATCCAGCTACAGTACTAGGAACATCAACAGGACGTTGTTTCTTATTTTAGTTTCCTCTTTATCTTGTCAAAGAATATTACTATTCCCAAAAAAATGAAGAAACGCCCGACAAATTGAATTGAGCTACGGTCCTGCAATCTATTAAAGAAATACCCCGCATTTTTATCAATAATATAAGACCACAAAGAGAAATAACAGCGTAAACAAAATTAAAATTTATTTTCTCTTCCCTGGAAAGACGTCCGGAACCCGCGTGGAGTGATACATCATCCACTGCTATCCGCCTCCCAGACGATCAATCAAACTCTCTCCTGTCTCTCGTCTCACCATCTTTCCCTCGACACGTACGCACGTTACCCTACGTACTTACGGACAGACTTACAAAGTCAAAAACTGCAAAAGGCACTCACCAAAGTGATAGTATTCGTCTGATCTCAGTTTCTCTACTTGGTCGCGGAACCGCATTTCGAAAGTATTGAAGGCATCTGTTATTATGTAATGTGTGATAAATATTAGGAGGACTGATCTGCAAGCTCGACTTAGCAGCAACCGAACACTCCGCAGAAGAAGAAGCTCCATGATGCTAACAAATGAATAACCTTCGATTGGTCCTTGGTTGAGGTAAAATTAGTCTGTGAAATTAACAAAACCAAAAAAGAACATGACAATGATAAAATAGTCAAGGACGATAACTTTCATGAATAATTTCCAGTGAGAAGCCAATTTATTTAATACGCTAAAAAGAGTTAGATATATTTATCAGCAAATTTCCTGAATAAAAAAACACCAAACAAACTGCACAACTCCTGACAACACAATTATATTATTTACGTACTGAATTAACAGCACTGCTATGTCAGTAACTTAATTGTACTGCGATTAGTTTTAATAATAGGGATCATAAGTCTGTAGACCTTTTATTACACCACAGCAAATATATATATATATTTTTTTTGGGGGGGGGAAACTTCTAGATACATCCTTTACTGTTGCATTTAAAAGGAATATAAACCACAATAATACTGAACATATCAGTATTACAAAATTACCCCAAAACGTGGCCTTAATTAAGTTAACGAGGCGTGCCAACGGAAGAGAGAGCAGAAAGAGTCAGAGAGACTTGATGCCCCAGGTAAGCAATTGTACATTGATATGCTGAGATCAGGTTAGGAGAAACTCTATAAAGAAAGAGCCTGTATGAAATAACACAGTGCTGTTGGTACAGTATGTGAACTGATTGACTGCACTGGGGATGATGTGAGTCATCTTGTTTAGATGGGGAGACAGCTGGAAATAAATCTGCGGTCAGTGTGTGTCGCACATAAAATATAGATAGAACATCAAAGGATTGTGGGAGTAATGCTATATAATCAATTCATAAATTATCAATATTTCTCAATTTCTTGTTCACAGAGGAAGCATCCCTTACAAATTTTGATATTTCCATTTTTTTTTTATTGATGTCATACATGTTGTTATTTTGACTAAACTTTGAAGCTTTTGATATTCTCCCCTATTGTTTGGACTCATATCTGTTTTTCAATAATGAAAACATATCTAAGATAAAAAGATAACATTAACATACACAATAATGACTACTACTCAATTAATATTGATAGCTTTAATAAACTAACAAACATCTCAGATAGCTACAGTCACTACTACCACAGCTTGCAAATGTTTTACTTTTTACCTAAGGATTTTTCCCCCCTAACAAGAAAAACATCAGCGAAAATATTAGATTACATATTTCATATACAATTCATCCCATTTGTCATCTATGAAGCCTTGTTCATGCCTCTAGCAGTGTAGCTTGATCCTGTGAAGAAATGTCGATGAGAAAGGCCGACCATGCAACAAGCATACACACTATATCAGCATGCATGACACTGTACAGTATTAGGATTCAAGTATAGGCTGCTTCATTACACAATACTCTGTAGAATACATACAACCAGCATTATACCGGCCAGTGGTTGGTGTGCTGAGATACCAAGGAAAGAATATACTAGTACAGAGTTCTATGTATGATCAGATAAAAAAGCTTCATATATATATATATATATAGCATTTCTGTAGTAATATGACTGACAAACCGAGTATGGTTGCGTGTACTTTAAAGATAAGCAGACTTAATAACAAACAGCTGACTCATGACATTACTAATACAGTTACGAATGCCCACACAGTGCTGCACTGAATTCCATCTGAGCTAGCACATCCAGTACTTACAGTATTTGAAAGATTTAAGAGGTTTCATTTGTTTCAAAGAATCTGCCATTCCTCCCTCCCAACCTCCCCCTTCCCTTCCAACCTCCCCCTCCCTGAAATGACAGTGAGGTCCAATGACTAATTGCCTTAAAAACTTGGTTCACTTAAATCACAGTTGTCCAGAATGTGGCCCTCGAGAAAGTGTTTGAGAAGCCTAGTTAATAATGTGGCCCATTTCCTATTGAATATCATGTGTGCATTCCAATCACAGGATGTAAACACATTCATTGCTGTGGCATGTGAATAGGGTAAACAAATGTCAATGCGGTCAGACAAATCAATCTAATGCCCCCCTCCCCCTCCCCAACTTAGATTGTGAATAGTCTGGAAGAACTAATCAATCTAACACATAAGGGTTTCACTTTTCTACATGTATGTGACCCTAATTCTCAAGTTCAAAAAGTTATTAACTAAAAGAGAAAATGTGTTTTTGTGCCACATGGCCGACCTGCATAATCACATTACTTTTGCAATAAAAGAACAACAGCACATTAATTATCTATGAGTCATATTATGTGGGAGAATTTGTTTGTCAAAATGGTTGTAAAGTGATCTCTATGAAAAACCTCTAAGGTTGCTTAATACTTAGAAAATGCAAACAGCCTACGTTCCACAGGAAATTGGTATTTGCGCAACAAATTTCCGCCAGTCTTGGCAAACTAATCAAATGTAATCAAATATTTTGTCACTATATTGATGTCTTGCACAGTCTCGACCATAAAATCTGATGATAACATGGCAGGCTTTATATTTACCGATCAAATCAAGTATATCGTTAGCAAGTTTCACTCTTGCCCTTGCTGCACAGTTCATCCCTTATAGTATAACTCATCGCCATGGTTTCAGTATGCCATTATATTTATCTCTATGTGGAGGGTTTCTATAATGCTGGTATTATCTTTAAAAGGCAAGGAACCACAAATCCTTTAATCAATAACAAAAGGATTAGAAACCATTGTTAATGTTTTTTTTATTTTTTAAGGACACCCCCCTTAGGTACAGTTTTCTTTTCATTTAATTTGCAATTGGGGTCAAGAGAGGATTAGCGGATTTGTTTATGCGCTTACTGTACAGTGAGTGAATGAAAAAGAAATACCATGCCACACAATCCATGTAAAGTTTGCAGACAGAATGATAAAGTCAAGACTACTAGGTTGCATAGCTAGAGTATAAATACTTCAAATCTATGACTTACCACAGATTCCACAAATTTGCATGTATATTCAGGAATGAAGCTTTAACTTCAAATGGAAAACAACTTTTGCCGAAATAAGGACTGCATTAAGCACTCCAATTTCAAGATCTCTGGAGTGCTACTCTCCAGATGGTAAAGTCAGTCTGTTTAATATTTACATTCTCCTCCCTGCAATCTTTGGTTTTTGGCCAAGACAACTGCAAGAATGTTTTAAAGCTGTATTTTGTGCTAGGTTGTGTCATTAGACACAATTAATATAGATCTGAATCATCTGACCAAACCAAACTTGTGATATTCACTGATAACTTGAAGGGTTGGAATCTGCAATTTTATGATTTTTATCCCTACGTGAGTTATCATCATTTGAAACTAAACTTGACTGGATCCATCTAAAGAACTAATAGCATTGAATAACAAAGAACGATTGAAAATTTAACCACAATTAACTCACATTAGCTAGCTTTAACTTTAATACATATCTTCAAAATTTTAAATATTTGCCATTTGTTTTTTCTGTATTAATGAAGGAAATCAATATTGTCATAATTACTTTTGCTATGTACAGTGGATACTGTTTACTTAATGTGAATGAAAGATATTAAAATGGACTGAGTGTCTTGTTTGTCAATTAATCAAACATTTAATACATCTCCCTTAATCTGCTACAAGGTTACTGGGTACATCATTAAGGCCAGACATGCTACCCTTATTAATGGCTTATCCAATCAAAAGTAACAATATTACCCTGATCCTTGAAGTTGGAAACAGACTGAATCTGAATGTATATCGATATAATCTGACCTAATGTCACCAAAGACTGCAATGCTGAATCAGACATGATATGCATTCACATTTCATCACTCATGGTTCTTTGAAAACCAGTCACATGCAAGCAGTCTACATGTGTTGTTTGTTTTCAAACATCCCCATATGGTTTTGTGAAGGCAGTCCCCCTTGGCCCTAACATTAATTCTTCAATATCATCTTCACAGCACTTTCTGTTAATACAGGCAGCACAGTGTCTATACATCCTTATCTCTTCCATATGTTGTTGGAGATACTGTCAGCATTTATGTACCTATTGCAAAACCCTGAGAGTTGTTTACAACATTTGAAGTATGACTGAGTGATATTTTGATATTGAAGTGAAATGTAATCATAGTGGTATCTCAGTGATTATGTTATCTTGTTCCTTATCATTCCATTGATGGTTATATATTCAGTCTGTAAAAACAATGGTCCAACGATTTCTCTATAATTTTACATTATGTCATGTAAGGTACATGATTCATGACAATCTGGGGACGGTTATCAATCAACGTACAGACAATACCATCCAACATATCTGACTGTTCAGGGAAAAATTTGGAAATTTGAAATTTACAAATTAAAATGTAGTTCTCTATTTCTTCTCAAGTAATAGGTTGCCATTATACCAACCAACTATTGAGAAGAAGGTAGAAAGAATCTTGGGGACAAAAAATATCCAGCAGCAAATTGGGTGGGGGGGGGGGGATGTCAGGTGATGTTAGGTCAATAGGATGACATTGATTAACACAAAGTTCGGGGAATTCACTCAAACAGAAGGCTTACAGATACTGCTTACAAAGCACACTATAGTGACTGAGAGAGTCAATGCAATGAATACTTTACCTCACAGTGTCACTTCTTTCACTTCTATTTTCAGTCATCATCTATAATTAGACAACTTTTGATTTCAGTGAATATAACCCCTTTTTTCATTGACCCCAGCAGTGGTGGGGTGGGTTGATTTGGAGAGCATTTGAAAGCAATTACTGTACTCAGTCTCGCATTGAACTTGATTAGTGATGACTGAGCGAGTGAGTAGCCTATACACTTTCTGACATGTCAACACCAACTCAGCTGCCCATTATTACTACCAATGACTTACCACAGAGAATTGACCTCATGGTACTACACAAACCACCATCTCAAATAGCATTACAAATCTCATCATCATCTTCAATGAAACATATGCCATGCCATGCCATGCCATGCCATGAATGAACAGCTTCACTTGATGCTAAGTTAGCCGACCACAGACACCCCACCCACCCCCCTTCAAAGAGCTATGAACTTGTGATGCTGCAGTCCACAGCGAGAAAAATAACAAGAAACTTAATTTAAGAGGTCAACTCACAGCTGCTGTTAGGATTTCTTTGAAAGCAAACTTCAGTGATAATGATAGGAGGGCCTGCAGTTTACTATTACTACTACTAGGCCTACTATTACTACAACCATGGAGCTATAGCTCCATGCTACAACCATGATGACTGTAGTCAAATGTTGGACAAACAAACAGTGTCACCTCCTGTCAACAATCTCTAAGGCACTAGTGATAGATAACCTAGCCTAACCTAGACTAGCCTTTAAGAACTGAATTCAAAGACACTGTTGCCATTTACTTACTTAAGTAAGGAAAACTTCTTTTTTTGTCAAATTGAAGAAGTAATTATATTTTTTTACTCACAGAGAGTGACTGTGTTTGGGTAGGGTAATGGTTCAGTGCCCCACAAAGACGGGACAATGGTAAATCTATCTAACAATGAAGACCGGGAAGGTGCGGCTTGTTAATGGATTCATTAATGCAAACCACAGACTCCGGGTACTTATTTAGTGTAAAGGCAAGTACAATTGTTGTCCTTCGAAGAGGGAGTAGACCTCTGATTGGGGATGTCGTGAATACCACAACAGAGTGACTAAGATCTCTACGTAGGCGATCTCTGCGTAACATAGATGAACATATAAACAACAATTTGACGATTCTGAGTGGGCATGATAGTAAAGCTATTAATCATTCTTTTTAATTGACAACAGAGTGTGTTCCACTATACCGTAGTTGAAATTAAAACTAACAGGCTGATCACCAAGTTAAGCGTGCAAATGAATCTTTCTAACAAATTGATTAACATGGCTGTGATTGTGAAGCTAGATCATGGTACAACACTATTGCATCACACTGTAGTTGTACAAGTGAATTAAGGGGTCAATGTCCATGGTACATCCTCAGTCTTCAAAGAATCAACGTTCTTCTCAACATGCCATACCCATCCCTCTTGGCCATAATAATATGATTTAAGATGACTTAAAAAGAAAGGTGACTAAACAAAAAAAATCAAGAGAATTTCTGCATCCTACAGCTGCTTCCTGAGCACTACAAGTAAATCAAAACTCATGTGTCAATCCATTAGTCAACAGATGGTTTGGCTTCTAGTAGTATGGTTTTTATTGTCTTTATTTCGCTTATTATCAGTCATGCTTCAGTTCTCAAATTATATATCCTTGTTTCCATGTGAACCCTACTTTTCAGGCAATGACTTGCTAAACTAAACAATCAGAATCACAACTAATTGGTTACTTATTGATTTCTTTAAACCCTTAAAATTTGCAGGGACCTGACATAATAATATACTAACATTTATTGTTCTTTATATCTGTACCTTGAGATAAATAAAAGTATGTAAGAGGGATTGCACTGAATAAATTAATGCATTGTAAAGCAGTTTTATATTAATGACACACAATCAGCTCACTTCATCTACTATCATGTGAAGTGCTTACAGTACTTGATTCAGCTTGAACAATGTTAAGGGAGACAGTTCTACACTTACTGTACAAAGATACAAAAATGCCTAAGTTCTTAGCCTAGCTTTTCCATTGCTAAAAGCGGTTAAGTTATAACATACAGTTACTCATTACCCAATACAAAATACGTAAAAGACTTAAAAGAAGTTAGTACCACTGTAAGGTTCCCATGAAAATCTTTGCCCTTTCATCTACCCTCTGCCCCTAAGTTATTACCTCTCTATGTACAATTTCATGTGTCACATATCCCATGGTTCTTGGCTCCATAACCCTACCTTTTATGGCACCCTTCATGGTTTGGTAGAAGATGTAGCCTACCTTATATGGATTCATCTAACAATGTAATGTGGTTTCAAAGTTATTTAACCACAAAGAGACAAGTAGTTATAAGTTGAACTTCAACCCAAAAGTAAACCAAAACATAAATCCTGGTAAATGAAATAAAGTCTGTTCGAAAGCAACCTTAAAAAAAAACACTACCCTCATGCTGCCAATTTTGTTCTTTCTCGGTATCATTAACTTTTTCAGAGTGTAATATCTGCTTTTTTCTTTTACTCCTTTCGCAAACAGAAGCCAAGAGCTATTGCTGATTATATCAGGTAGCTCAGCCCCAACCCCCCCCCCCACCAATGTTTACAAATGACCTTGGAGGGTAAAGACCTCCAGAGGGACCAGGGTGACCTAACCCTTGACTTTGACTATTATTGAAATCCATCATCAACCTGTGAGTACCTTGCAACTAGAGGGGGATCAAATTCAAAAACTTGGCACAGAGCCAAACCAATTTTGATAGCCCCAGGCACCTCCACAACACCATGCTCAAATAGCGTGTAATCAACTGATTGCCTCTAGTTCAGAAACGGCAACCCCTGTCAGATGAGACAAATCATTTGTAAATGACACAAAATTACCGGCCTTGTTGGTTTCGGAATGATTTTCCCCAAGTTTTACAATCTTCAAGCAGCATGCGGGATACCGTCAGTCAATGACAGAAGTAAGGGTCAAGGCTACTACTATTACTACTACTTTAATACCCATCTTTATTAAGATTGACCTAGTCATGAAGATTTGTAAGGGGGGGATAAGGGGCAGCTACAGGTAGTTACTCCAGTAGAAGACAATGGCTCACTGACAAAACAAGAAACATGTCCATTAATGTCTGTCATTCACACAGCCTGGGTGTATGTCTTCTGTTGTCAATGGGGACAATATATTGATAGAAGTTTACAACAGCCAATTCACAGCCACTGCTTATAGTTAGTCAATAAGTAATGAGACTAACAAGCGAATTATTAATTATTATTTATTCTTTATAAATGACTGTAATTGTGACAGTTGCAACTGAATGAGTGACAGTAACAGCCTATCTGACAGTTGCTACTGCAGTTTACTGTGTAGCTAACAGTTGCTGCTCAATGTGTGACAGTTGCAGCCCAATGCCAGACGGCTGCAACTCAATTTGTGACCGTTACAGCACGATGTGTGACCGTTGCTGCTAAATTTGTGACAGTTGCAGGTCGATGCAAGATGGCTGCAACCTGATGGTGACAGTTGCAGCTAAATGTGTGACAGTCACAGCTACGGTAAGTAGGAGACATAGCTTACAATCAATGAAGCCTGAGTCTTCTTTTTTGTTCCACAGAAACTTAAGAGGGGAAACCTGCTCATCAGCAGAGAAGGAGAAATATAATCAAATTCTATTCCCGTCCACACCTGCTGATTTTTAAAATTTTGATGTTTTCGGTCTCACCCAGGGTCCTCCTAGAGACTGTCTTTTCCTTACAAAACCTGTTCTGGCCTCAACAAGGTTATGTACCTGCATCCCAGAACAGATACAACAAAGACTTGCCCTGGGGAAAAACAGCTATCTTTTCAATTCCAGAATAGGCAAAAAATCTACTGCAAGCTGTGTGAGTAGCTCCTGCACCAATGGTGTCCAATCTAGGCTAAACCAATTGAAGTAAACTAAAACAGTTTGCAGAAGTTTTTTCAACAATAAGCAAAAACTACTGGTGTCAAAGGTCAACACAAAAAGAAGCCTTCAGGGGTTGTTTACTCAGTTATGGGCCCCACCATAAATAGACAGAACAGATGTGTACAATCAACAGAAGGATTTTTATTGACCATCTCTGATAAGAGTAACGGCCCTCTTGACCGGTGTAAACAACAATTTAGTTTAATAGTTGAGTTGTTCTGAGTGTCAACGAAAACGAAAATCAACAACTTCAAACCACTGCATGGTAAACTTAAAAGATCCTTAATGCATCAGGTGTCTTAAATTTGGATACTTCAAAATACATACGGGTCTAACAATACAATCCACATAACCTTGAAACTCATTGCCTCAAAATTATTTTCAAACAATGAAGAAAATGTATAAGAAAACAATGTGGAGAATATTCTAATGGTTTATCATATTTAGATGTGATTAATTAAGACAATAAGCCACAGGCAGCTGTGTCTGGATGACAAGATTTCTTAGAACTGAAAGATACAAAAATTTTAAGGTTTCAATCAAATTTATATTGTAACCCTCTATAGGTTTGGAAAGCCTTGTCTGAAATTGTTAACCAAGAGCTACAAACTACTTTAACAGTAATTACCTTTTATTTAACTTGCAGTGTACCCTGGATAATAAGTACATGCTCTTGCTCTATCTGGTAATTCCAGGGAGTTGTTCCATAACGACTCCCTGGTCATAGCAATTGAGCTAAATTGGTCAGTTGCAAAGAAACCCATGGTAACAAATATTGCAAGCCTGGCCTATTAACAATATATGTATCACTCCAGCTAGAAGTAATCTGAGTCAACACAGCTAATAAATACTGGCATATTGAAATACCTTGACAAAATTTAAGCTACTTACTGTCGCCTGAAAAGAAAGCTGCCCAAAATTCTAGCATTTTAAAATTGATAAATGTTACAGTACAGTTACAACTTACAGGACCTGAAAGTAACCAGCAACCATGATAATAAATCTACTTCTAGACTTCATATCTCACCTTAGAAGTTATATTATAAACTAGGTTTTGAGTAACAGTAGAAGCCCTTACAGTGAAACTAGCTATAAATCTAGCCATGTCACTGGTCATAACAATTTCAGAGCCCCAGTTCTCAAATGCAACTAAAAGAACATCCGGTATCAAAGGTGATAGGCAGCCAACGTATGTATCTGCCAAAGAGGTAGTACAGTATTGAAGGTTTACCCTACTGTCAGTCTAAAAGCTGATGGAATTAAACAAGCTGTTATGAAACCACCAACTAACTATACATTTGATCCTCTTATACTAAAATAATGACACTGACATAACGACCAGCTCTTCTTGATTTGAAGTTATAAATTAATGTTATCATGATGAGTTAAGACAGTCTGCTTGGTAAAGTTACTGGTTCTCTGAGCATTTAATTTATGCCTTGTTGTATAAGCCCCATACGTCCATCATACCAGTGTATGAATGTACACAATACAACATAGGTATAGGAGGATGGCCCATTCGACTCTGGTATTGCAGACACAAACTTGTTTTCGGTTGTGTACCAAAACATGCAGCACCCAGCATGTAAGAAGAATATCATATGATCATAAATAAACGTCATGCTGGTGTTGTTTCAATTGCTACAAGAGACAACCTATCTACTGTATATTGGCGAGCATCTAGTGTCTTTTCTTTCCTGCAACAATATGAATGATAGAAATCTACAAACCTGCCAGCAAAATTGGTGGCATAGTGTGGCTAAACAGCACGAAGGACATGGAATGGAAGAGGGTAGGGAGAGGGTGGTGGAGACTGGAGTGGGGGAGGGGTGAGGAAGAGTGAGTATAGGTGAGAGAATGGTTGTGCATGACCATGTAAGTCAGTATGAAGTTTTCAACATTATTAGTTCTTGATTATTGTTTGTTAACTTCACTGTACACTTACACGATGATATAATACACACAGCTGTATTGGTTTGGTCGCCATATTGCAACACTATCTTTTTGCCAGAATAGTAGTTATTGCAAGGTCTTCATTGAATCTTTCAACTAATGATGTCTACATGTATGGAAACACAGTTCATTTAGACATACTGTAAGCGTTTATGTCGGGGAAGTAATGATATTGGTGTAGGGGAACCTGAAAAGGTCTTCCCTTGGCCTTTAAATTTACACAACACTCCACCTTCCTGTTTGCCAACAACTTGCCTGGTAGAGTACAGTAGTTATAAAGTTAAAACTTCATTCTTTAAAGGTTAAACTGCAATGGGTTTGGGCTTGGACTGATGCCATATATTCTAAAGAAATCTATTTTAAAAGTTGAAAACCAAACACTTTTGGAGCTTTGTGTCTCTCCATGCATGACTGCACCGTCTTTCATGCTTGAAGTAGATTTGAACAATGCTTGTTTGCTATAAGTCTCAAGTCTTTTATAAAGTTTCAGAGAAACTCTCCTATTGTTCAATCGATTGTAGGACAGATTACAACAACAGAGAGGCTGCCACAGGGGCTAGGTTGGAGTTTCAGAGTGTGAAAACCACACGTTCCCCTACGTTAGTTTTAACACTCGGTCTGAAGCATGTTACAAAACTCCAAGTGTGTAAAAGAAAACACTTGCTATTCATCCGAGCTGTGCACGGAGCGTGCCCAAAAGGTGGCATGTCTGCTGCCAAACACACAATTCTAGTTTTTGAATAAAGCTGGTGCAAAATATACCAGAATTGATAAAACAACCCCCATTTGTTGGGATGTTAAAATAACAGGACACTGCCTTCACCTGTTATCTGATCAATCGATCTGCAGCCAAGGTTGAGTTGTGACTATTGTGTATGAATAGAGATGAGTAGTACTTCCAATGGACACATGTATAACAATGGTATTGTAACACAGAGATAATGACTGTACAAGAACAAGGGTGCCTCCCTCATAGCAATTCACTGAATATTCAAATATAGACTGTTATCATGTAAATTCTGTAGAACACCTACACAATACATCTAAAAAACATCTAGGTCAGTTTAGTTGTTTTGTTCATAACATTTATCCACAAACTCAATGATGTAAATCCCCTGGCTCGCTGGCTTACATATCTCCACACAATTTATGCACTCTCACTCACTTCAAACAGATCTATGCACTATGTATCAAATTTTTGCTATGTCCATGTAGTGTACAAGGCATAAAGGGTTAAACACTCTCATCCTAATAACTCATGCAACTAGTTCATAATTTAAGCCTGAACCTCTCACATTAAAAAAAAATGGAATCTGATGAAATTCATAATCATAAATATAGGTAAATGAACAACAGCATAATAACTGACTGGAAAGTACAGTATAAATAACTTGGAATTCATTCATGATGTAAAGTTTGCTAGAACAGTAATTTTATCGGAACAAATTCACCTAAAATCTACCACAAAAATTTGAAGAGCTAGAAAATGATTTTAAGCCTACACTTTTTAATCCTGACATTACTCACTGCTTGATTTATTAGTCACTAACAGACTAATCCTGATAATAACGACCCCAATAATTATCTTCAGGGTCTACCAGAAAGATAGGTCATCAATTAAGCCATATCCAAGGACATTTTTTTAATATCTTTAATTATATAAATTAAGATCTCATTTTAAATCTCGTAATTTACAAACTATTTTATGGACAATTCCCTCTTTAATAATTTAAGCTTCATGATTAGTACAGTACCATGAAACAGCAAAAGAAGTACTGATCAGGAAAAAAAGGAAAATGCTTAGGAGACAAAGTCCGAAATTTTCAGTTACAGAATGAAATTGGTTTTACCGTTATTTCTGGATCATATCAGTTTTTTGCACTTTAAAGTAAGCATCATGGTTACATGATTGTAAAAAAAAAAAGAACAGATGTAACCTTCCGGGATGCAAATGGCCTTCCATATAATTCCCATGGTTCAACAATTTGACAATGATATGGCCTCTTTGAGGAAACATCTTTTTTTCAGGAAGAGAGTAGATAAAGTGTTTGGACAATTTCGCACTGATTATGATCTTTAGGAGTTGAGTACTTAAAACTGACATCTAAAGACTATTTGTATTAATTACCCGTAGTGTCACTGAACTTGCCAAAAAGTGTTGAAACTAAATAAAACACCCACGCTTCTTCTTTCTTTACCAATCTTCCATTGGGTTAGTTTCTAGATATAAGCAATCTTTCCGTCTGTTGTAGTGGGCGCGAGTGGGGAAGCAGACATTTCCTCAGAGCTCTTATACAGCATAATGCTGACTTAATGCTGAGTAAAATGCTTCTTCACACTCTTGGTGAATGTTTAGAAGCCTTAATGAATTAGCCTGTCAACTACAGTAATTACCATCTGAAAAAATATCGGCAGGATGTTGTCAAGATAATCTTACGAGAATGAAAACAAAGTCTGAGGGAAGAGCGATAAAAGCCTGAAATAAACAGTCACTGTAAAAACAAATAGTAAACAATCAATTCTACGATCTGATGTCACTGTTGGGGCTGAATGAGAGTATTTAATTAAAACAAGCAATGTTTCCTGATTCCAAAGAAAAAGTCAATTAATTAACAAATGAAAAGCATTTTTTCCCACCACACCCAAATGAATTAAATTTCACTCAAATTAAGATTACCATTGATCAAGCTAAAATAACCAGATCTAGATGTTTCTTATCAAAAGACGGTGTAATGCGTTTATATGTATACATATATTTAAATATATATTTATATAGTATGGAACACATGTTTGTACATAAATATTATCCATCATGAATGAAAGCATTTATACTAGAAACTAAGAAACTATACAAGTTAAACTTTGATGCCTTACATTCACTGATACAAATTCACCACTAACTACTACCATGAGTTTGAATACAATTTTTAATAATACCAGTGCTTAAATATTACGTCTTTCATGTTCATCTCCCTCTAACTTATCCCCCCCCCATCACCCCCAGCCCACCTCCAGGGCCTTTCACTTATTTTTTTCAATCTACTCTTGGGATGTCTTCTGTGAAATTCACTGGAAGTTACCCCAGACATCACATTGAAACAATATGTACAAGTATGTCCTTCATTTCCATGGCAACACACCTCCCCTGAGGATAACTTTCAGCTAACCTGTAAGAGCCATATGTCTACTATGATTTTCTACCTTCAACATCCAAGCCTATAGCCTTTAAAGTACAAGATATAACCAAAAAACTATAATCTTATGTCAATTATCTTTCACCTTCCTGATAATAACTAAGGTGAACACCCAAGGGGAACAGCCAGAAATAGAAGCATTGAAAACAAGTATCAGCACACGTACATATGGCAGCACACTGGAGAGGACAGACACTGTTAACAACTAGCCATAGTTATATCATGTTCATTGTGCTGCTGAATGTAAGAAAGCTCTTTCAAGTCTGCTCCTCTAAGAGTTCGGGTAAAAAACAGGTGTTTCACACATGCCCTCAAATTGGAAGTTAGATAATAGACCTCAGCCAAAGACTCATGTTAATGCACTTTCATGTGGTTTGAGCTGATTACCCAGTAACCCAGGTGAAGGGGGCACTCAGGAGTGTGGCCCTTGGGTTGTCAAGGCAGACTCTCAGGTTAGAGGGTCAGGTGATACCTGGCTAAAAAATTGATATTTTAGACATGAGATTGTGCATTCTGAGGTATATTTAGACTCCCACTCAAGGTAATGCTAATAACTATACTTTAAGTTTGGTGCAGGTTGAACCATCATTTACTGTACAGTATCTAGATCCAGATTTTCCAGAGTCACAATGTGGCTTAATAACTTGACTACCTAAAGCCTCTTCACTACAGAAACTTTATCCCGAAAGTACTCTGACATGCCATGTATCCAGTTCAAAAAACCAAAAGTGGTCCCTTTTACCATGATACTCATCCTGGAAATTTAATTTAAATTTTACCAAAAAGAAGAAAGAAAAATCCAAACACACTACTACCACTTTCCACTGAAAACATGCTTTTGCAATTAATTCCAACACAACCTGTTGAGTGACAGGGAACTGACCTCATCCCCAAGAAAATACTGGATTATTATCAAAGTTGTCAGTAAATTGGGCCAAAATCTGCCCTTGAGCCAAACGATTTTCTCCCATTACTCCCGCTGAAGCACAAGTGGGCTCATTTGGTGCCTCTGCGTGTGTCTGTAAAATGACAGCTTTGACCTTTAGACCTAAGGCACTTGAAAAATTAACCTCTACCAAGAAACATAAACCTAACCAGAGGACCGACTGAAAAAAAAAGATGTTTTTCTTCTTAAAATGTGGTTAGAACTTTAAAAATAGGTAACATGACAAATTCAAACCCTCAAGTTTTTTTTCTTTTTCTGCTGTTGTTGTCTACCATTCTCTCTGACTACCAGGGAGTTGCTATGGAACATACAAACTCCCATACAAACTACCAGTCCCACTCATCATGATGACTATTTATAAATACTACCACAAAATGGTTGACCAGTCTAAAACTGACCAGATTTTGGTAAACCTCTATCTATATAAGATAATTTCCCAGACATTTGGCAAATTTTAACCACACCTGCAAATGGCTACACACCTGAACTGTTAATGCTAGGTGAAACTAGATAAGATTGATCAACTATTCAAATCTTTGGCACTTTTGAACAAAAAAGGAACTAAAAAAACAAAAACACTGGGAAATCAAATTTAGTTTGGAGCAGTGACTTTTTGGCCTTCACACAGAAGAGGTTGGCATATAGTATTGTGAAATTCACTAACACTATTTGGGTAATATTATTCCACAGATTGGATTGACAATCCATTATAATAATAATAATCATAATAAATGAGACTTATATGGCGCCAAATCAGTAGACAAAAGTCACTGCTCAAGACGCTTTACTTCATTAGGAATAGGAACCATTATTATACAGTTTTATACTTATTTATTTATAATGCAAAGGAGGGACTGTTTTAGTAATTTCCTACTAACATTGATATTTGAACAAGCTACCACCTCAAAACAATAACCCCACCTTTGGCTCCTCATCAAACAGTAAAGATATGAACAATAGCTTATTATGTCCAACCACACTTTCCAATAACCCACACAACATTGGCTGCTGGGGTGTTCACTTCTACTTTCACAGAGAGGATGTATGAGTCAATGACATATCCCTTAATCCCCCCTCTTATTCAAGGACAATAGGTTCACTAAACTTAAGCAAGAGCATAGTAATTCAGTTAGTGAATTGAAATGAAAGGGACACAAGGAAAAGAGGTTTACTCTGAACAAATGCAGCTCCCTGAGAGATAAGTACCATGAATAAAAGAATGACCAGGTTAAGATTGATTGTGGTCAAGCCAGAGGATTGAAGGGTGCATAGAACTGAAATAAAATCTTATAGATTGGTCTGGCATTATACAACTGACTTACAAGCATGATTTTAACCCTTAGTCTATCCGGGATTTGAATAATGCCTAAGAAGGCGAAAAAATCTTTAATTCTACAATTTGCAAAAGAGGTTGGTTTTTGCGATCATTCACCTAGAATTAGACAAATCTGGCATAAGTCTAGCAACTGCTTATTGAAGTCACAGATGCTATATGTTGGAGAATTAGAAGCATGACATTTTAAGGATCTCCCAGATGAATTAAATGTTGCAATTTCAAGAGGGTAAAAAAAAATATTAGAAGCTAATGCCATGGCTTCTTTCCCATCTCTTTTTTGTTTGTTTTTTTTGTTAACCAGCCAAATATTATTAATCAGGAATATCTGTCTTTAAATATGTAAAATAATGCTTATTAAAGAAAAGGAAAAACTCACGTTTTTGGTGGTGTGCGACCACCAAACTAGCACACATATTGCTAACATTTCTGAAACTTTGTGGTATGGTACACTAAACAAGTAACAAGTGCAACAAGGAATCAATTGCAACTTTTGAGGAAGAATACTTTGTACCAGGAAACAAAATTATTTTAACCGAAACTCTTTTGGAATTGATTGTCGCAAAAAGGCTGTCGAAAGTAAATAAATTTGTCTACAAAAGCATGCATGGAAGTGCTAAAACAAAAATGGTTAATTATTTAGAGCATAAGTAATCTTTGTGTGATTGCAATAAATCAAAACATGTCTCTGGTATTACTTAATTAACAACAATATTTAATTATTGAAATTTGCAAAACAACTGCAGTTCTATGATATTTAAATTGCACCTCCCATTCAGAGGTATACTATTGACAGTTAAGAGTGGATGGGTTTTTAACAACAACAAACTTGGGATACTTTTTACACTTACATTAAACTAAACATGTATGACCATTCAAACAGCACCAGATGATACAACAATATAATTTGCAAAGGTGTGGTGTACCTTGCATCAACCAGTCAAAGTTCAAAAAGATGTATATTTACATTTATCCGATAAATCTTATAAAAAGATTTAAGATCTAACTTGTAGACTTAACAATATTGTAAACAGTCATTAAAACACTTTGATTTAAACCATGGGTGTGATCAAATTATTTAAATCTATATAGAAATAGATCATAGGTATTTAAAAATTTGGTTTTGGTTTTAAAACTGACCTTCAGAAAAAACTGTTACTTAAATCCTTATTGGTTAAAAATTAATTTCCATATCTAAGGTTATTACAGTTTAGTGCAGAGCACAATTTTATTCTTTGATTAAAATGAGCTGTTCAATATTTGTATTATGGTCCATATCTATGCTTATCTTGTGTGAATTACTGATAACAATAACAACTTTTGAAAATCAAACTGCTGAGTTAGTAGATGCTTAGCTTGCCTGCATGCATTAGCCACAGAATACTTAAACCAGTTTGGTTCTAACACATCTACTGGAACTTTGAAAAACAAATCTTAACAACCAAAGAACAAATTTCCTATTTTTTTTTAAGTATTTGCATCTGGGCGCCACAGAAACTTCTTGGCCTGACGCACACTCTGAATCCACTGTGGACTTTTCTCCCTATTGATGGTTTTAAGCTGATGAATCAATACCACCATTGCCTCCACCCTTTCTGAGATGCACTCCACCACCAATATTTCATTCATCAATACTCACTCCAGTACTACTATACTAATACTACTACCATATACTGTACACACTAACACCCTCCAATAGGTGTAGTAGTAGCAATACTGTACAGCTTATACATACACACATATCAGGTATTTTTTTTCAAATCAACTTGATTCTTGGGTGCTGAAACATCCCTCAAAATTAAAAAATAGAAGATAACTTTAAAAACACTCTTACTTACCAAATTTTTCTTCATAAATCCATTAGATTTCTGTCCAATTGTAGTATATAAATTCCCAGTGTATATTATCAATGCATCGTCCAGATTCTGTTAGTACTCAGTTACTAGGCTACACGGACAGCAAAGCTTCATTTGAAACTCTTTAGTAATCTCCACTGAACTATTGCTAAAAGTGGGGGAGGGGCTTCCACATAGACTGTTCTATTATTACTTGAGGTAGATTAGTTCCACTTACTACATTTTACACGGAGAACTTATGGTTTAGTCTGAGGAAAACTCTGTCAGAATGAAAACATTGAACTCCTGGAAGTGTTACTCATTAAAGAAACTATACTATATAGGATCATATTTCTATTTCTGAGTAGCAGAAAAATGATTTTCTATTGATGAAGGAGAAAGGGTGATAGTACAACTTTCATAATATCCTGCCCAATCTTTCAAATTTGAATGCATCTGTCAGTTAAAATTTTGGAAAAACTCACATCATGGATGCAGAGTTATCAAGTAGCTGCATATGTAAAAATCAAAACATTGGGAATGAAGGAGTTGGGCTTAAAATGGAGTATTTCCACCCCCCTTTTCTTTGGGGGAAAGGAAGGCTACGGGGATGTGGAAAATGTCTGGTTTGGTGGGGGCAAGTAAAGCATTGAAAGACACATGCTGCCAGTGAACAGAAAGGTCCATAAATTAAGAAAGGTTTGAATTAGCAATACTGTTGCAGCTTCAGAGTATATTCTGTATTCTAAGCATGTTTGGCTAAAATTCCATACTTCATAATTTTTCAAAACTTGATATAAAATTGGAATTGTTCAAAAGGGATATAAATATCGTAAATACCACTTTTAATGAGCTAAGGTCAATAGAAAGTTTTTAATTTCAAGCCTGGTTTCACAAAGTCTTTATTTAGTATATTAGTTACTGAAAACCTCTTGGGAAGTTGATTTCATATCCTGGGAGAAGTTTCTCCTGGGGTTACAGATTTCCCAGAAGTCAACACCTTCATGCCTAAATGGCAATCTTATTGTCACCAACCAATCAACATCGGAATACTGTCAGATATATACTGCTAACAATCAGAGGAAAAAACTCACAAAACTTGGTAATTTTGATGACCAATTTGTCCAGTAGGAATCTGGTAACTAATGTTCAAGTTTACAGGACAGAGGGGAGAGGGAGGGGGTTAAAATGGGAGGTACAAGGACAGAGGGGAGAGGGAGGTCGGTAAAATGGGAGGTACAAGGACAGAAGGGAGAGGGAGGTGGGTGGAATGGGAGGTACAAGGACAGATGGGAGAGGGAGGTGGGTAAAATGGTAGGTACAAGAACAGACGGGAGAGGGAGGTGGGTAAAATGGGAGGTTCAAGGACAGAGGGGAGAGGGAGGGGGTAAAATGGGAGGTACAAGGACAGAGGGGAGAAGGAGGTGGATAAAATGGGAGGTACAAGGACAGATGGGAGAGGGAGGTGGGTAAAATGGTAGGTACAAGAACAGACGGGAGAGGGAGGTGGGTAAAATGGGAGGTACAAGGACAGATGGGAGGGGGTAAAATGGGAGGTACAAGGACAGAGGGGAGAGGGAGGTGGGTAAAATGGGAGGTACAAGGACAGAGGGAGATGGGTAAAATGGGAGGTACAAGGACAGAGGAGAGAGAGAGGGGGTAAATGGGAGGTACAGGCAGAGGGGAGAGGGAGGGGAGTAACATGGGAGGTACAAGGACAGAGGGAGGTGGGTAAAACGGGAGGTACGAGGACAGTGGGGAGAGAGGGGGGGTAAAATGGGAGGTACAAGGATAGAGGGAGGTGGGTAAAATGGGAGGTACACGGACAGAGGGGAGAGGGAGGTGGGTAAAATGGGAGGGGTTTGGAAAGGTAGCCTGGGGTGTGTGTCCTACAGATGAATTTCTTGACTGAGAAGATAACAGTGGTCTCCATAACATATATTTTAGTGGGCATTGCATTCAGGTGCAGCTGGAGTTTGTGGGTACTTAATAAGCTATCCCTGGCCTCTGCCCCCCCCCCATCCCCAACCTGTAGGTAAGTGAGTTTTTACTTAAAAGAATTAGTCCACTTCATTTTGGTCACATACTGCTAGACTTGAGTTTAAAGGTCACTTGTAATTATGCACAAGTAATTTCCAGGGGAAGAGGGTAGCAGCTTTGACGAGAACACAACATTGTTGTTACCCGGCAGTTTCGACCATTCATGCCAAACAGCAACAATTTCAGAATAAGTGTGATGTTGAAATTGGTAGGCAATCTCAAGTCTCAACACTTCTGAACATCATTTATAGTCTGATTCCTTCCCATCTGCCCCCCCCCCACCCCCAATCTCAGCCCTGTTTCAAGGCCCCTAGCCATTTACGCCAAGTTGGTATTAAAGGCTAGTTCATCGGTAAATGCAGAATAAATGCTTTTTGAGTTCTAGCTCTGGTTGATCAATGCCAGTTTTAATGCACATTTGCACAAATTCTAAACCATGATGTTATAGCTGGAGCCAACCAGTCATCTTCATGGGTTCCAACGACATGATGTAACTGCACATGTACACTAGACAATAGAGATCCAAGATGGATACATCTTATTGTTCTTTTGTACAAGCTAAATAGAACAATGGATACTATTATTATCATAACAAAATAATACTTATGTCCAGCAGAAGAAGACTTAGTTAACAATAAGTTGTAATCCTAAAATGAAAAGAGGGATAAACTCCACAATAGATGAACAAATTTGCTTAGTAACTCAGAGGTTGCAGTTGCATTGAGGAGATTATGTACTTATTTTAAAATGCTAGACGTAGTATTTGCTTCAATTGTTGTTTACCAAGAAATTTCCCACTTTTTGCCTCTTCCATACCTCCCCCGGCTAGGGCTTCATCTAACCAGCTTTAATTGTAAGCAACTCACATTTTGATCAGCGATGAGAATATTAGGGGCTTATTAGTTTGGTCTGTAGCCTAACTTGAAAATCTGCGATATGTTGACCAGTTCAGGTCAAAATATTGTTTACATCATGGTTGACGTTTTATAGTTTCATATTTTCATGGAAAAGCTGTAATTTATCATACTTATGATGGTATAGTCGTAATGACGTACCACTTACACTAATTACATGCATCGATCATAACACCGGCCCGCCAAGTGAAGAAGATCCTGGAAAAGATCCTGATAGGATCGCAACTTCAGGCCCTCTTACTTTTACACAAGTGAAGAAATGATTGGTAGTGAAACCGCTTCCTAGCTAATTGGTGATTCAGTTTGTACGTGTTTAGAAAGGTATATAACTCTTAACATGTTTTGGCCAAATTTTAAAAATAAAGCGATGAATCAGGTTTCAAACTCATGGCCAGGCTTTTCAAAGTTGTAGGCACGACTACCTGAGCGGAACGCCACCATCGGTTGGCGCGGAGCGTACAAGAAAATTTATGATTTTACAAACCCTCAGATGGCCGGAAACGGCACTTCCTGAGTGTTCATTCTGGTTCCCTGGCCTCTTGCTAACTTGAGACACCTCATTCAATATCACTTTTAATCCCCAAAACCAAACAAGTTAAAATATAGTACAGAATTATGGGTGTTTAAAAAAAAGATAACTTGGCCAAAAAAGTGTAGGCCCGGGGAAGTGGGGAAGTGCCGGGTTGAATCTAATCCATACTAATACTTTACATACAGGGACATTCCAGCCTCCAAGATACAAAAAAAAAAAAAAAAAATTGGCCACTCCCCTGCAGATGAGATATATATAAATACAATCATTTGTTTCCAGTTATATCAATATTAGGTCATCTCCACACACTTGCTCAAATTATCCGTCCTATCAGTTTATGAAAAACCCGTTCTTTACAACAGGCAGGTACATGCCCTAAGATGCCCCACAATGACAAGCACTCATGCAGAGGAGATATGAATGAATCCATGAGGAACCCTCACGTCCCTTTATCGTAACTTGCGTTTGTTTCCTGATTACAACGGTGAGCATTACACTCGGCAATTTACTGTCCCTATCGACCGGCTGACCACTATATCCTTGTAAACTTGAAAGCTGGGAAGGTCCCTCCTTATCTTACTGTGTTTCTTGATTGTATTCTATTGTTACTTTAAGTAATAGAAAGAATAACAAGTCTGTATAAAGACTACAATGGAGGAAGAGTTACACTATGGGGTCTCTGTGTTTACTCAGTGATTAATTGATGTGACAATTATTCACACTTAAAATCAACATGATGTTTAATAACCGGGTAACACGCCTTAGAGCTGGCCATATGACGACCGTGACATGCCACGTATCGATACAGCCGTGCTTTGTGTAATGGCATCATGTGAGAAGGCACGGTGATGTTTAATGTTACTTTGAAGAAAGGGGAGAGGAAAGGGATTGATTACATAGATTGGTGGCAAATTAGGTGGAATGTAATGTGACATTATAGTTGCAACAAAAAAAATCCAAAGTTGCACCATGCATCCCTTTCATAATGGAATATTTGATATGATCAATTTTCTCAGGAGGGTCTTTATTCTCCCCCCCCAACCCCCCTCCCATCACTGCCAATCTCCCTCATTTTGAGTTTTTTTGTTTTGTGAAATAAGCTTGTATTAAATTAACATAATCTTAATTTTATTATTTATCATAATAAAACAAAACTGTTAGCAAAACTGCTTATCCGCTAAAGAGCATGTGTAAGAGAATATGTAAAAGTAAGAAGAGGGCCTGACGTTTCGATCCTAGCAGGATCCTGCTAGGATCGAAACGTCAGGGCCCTCTAATTTTTGCACATGTTATTTATCATGGCAGGTTTTCTGGTGTTGTAAGTATGTTGATCTTGCAGTTTGTTCTTTGATTTTCAATGTCTCAGATCTATCACTATAAAGTAAAAAGAAAGCACATCTATACGTTATATGGAAATTGGAAAAAAAATAGGAACAAATTGAACATCAAGTGATAATATGAAATTAAACACATTAATGTCTGGGAAGTCCAGTTCATGGAACTGTACAAAACTTAGAAAAGCCACAAGAAAAGGGAAGAACTTTTGCTGTAAAATACTTGGATTGTCATCAAAGACGATATCAACATCATCCATGGGTTGTCCTTCCTGCGTTATTTATTCTTCCATCCAAATGGCATATATAGCGTTACTCTTATGGTCAGAGGTCAAGCTAGGTTTCACACTGCAGCCAAGGGAAACCCCTATTAACATCATCTAGGTACATTTAGACTGCGGTTATGACTACTTCCTCAATGACGTCAGGTGACCTCAGTCTTACCATATCCGTCACGTCAAACAGACTCACACAATTGTTTTCCTAGCTTCTGACTACTATGATAAACATTCTAAAGAATTGTGTATTTATAAACAGCTCTTTGTGTTGCAGTTCATCCATTTTACTCTATTATCTTTGGTTGAGTTTAAAGGAACTTCCAAACTTGAATATAAAGTTAGGGGTCTATCCCGTCATGAAGTTTACGTATCGAATCAGTTCAGCTGACGCGTGATCAGCCATCAATAGACCAAGCAATGGTGTGATTATTTTATAAATATCATGATGATGTAAACAAAGATATTCTTACGCAGTTATATAATTAGAATCCATGTTACCGCATAAAATAAAGAATGACCAAAATGGAGAACTAAATATATATATGATACAGGTACGACAGGAAATCAAAAGCATTGTATTAAGTCAATGATGACTTACGGAAGGTAAAACTTCAATGTCGCAATAATACCGCCATCTTCCAGAGACCACCTTCATGTTTCAAATTATCTAAAACCATGCATCTAAAATGAAGACATTTTTTGCCACAATGTACCCTGAATGTGTAATGGTATGTTCCTTTTGCCTCCTAGAAACTTCATCTATGTTTTGTTTCAGAGAGAATTGATATTTCCTTCTGTTTCTCAAGTGACATTGAAACATGAGAAGAAGTTGACTTCATTTCCATCATGCAAAAACAAACACACCTATTGTACAGGAAAATCATACTTCTATGCATATTCATAGACTGAAAATTCATAGACTGTAATTGTCATAGGTCAGCTATACATGACAAACATAAAACCATTTTTTTTCAACATTTTCATTTTGAGATTTAATTTTGGTAAATTTCTTGACGAACTTGAACAAAGCAAAGAAATTCTTGGCTAGAACCGGTGACCTCAGTGTTAGAACACTAGTCCTCTACCAACCAAGCTTCATATCCAGGCCTTAGTTGGTGGCCCTTACCCTAGGTATTCAGCCATGCAGACAACACAGCACCTTGCATACTATTATTAAGATTAAGTTTTCCATTGTCCATTTACCATACTTTTTTTACATAATTTTTTGTGAGGAAATACAGTGACCATATAGCTTTCAGTTCTTCACAAATGTTCAGTATGTTTGGATTCGAGGAAGTAAATTAAATATCATGGCTCCCTATTCTCCTTTAATGTTCCCCCCCCCTCCTCCCCACCTCCTATCCCTCCCTCCCCTTCAGTTCCTTAATTTACAAAAGAGCTTTGTTTGTCATTGGGTCATTAAGACGCAATATATGCTAAACCATGATGTCACCATGTATCCAAGGTGATCAACTATGTAAATAATAGCAAACTGTCTGTCATACTAAATAGTATACATTTCCATCTTAGCAACATCATCAAACAGGGTCGGGTCGTTCCGTTACAATTTCCACATAGACCGGGAGGAAGTTACCAATCGATTGATCGTTCTACGACCCGGATGATGACGATCCTGATCAGTACATCCTCGATAAATTAGTTTGCAGATGTCATCATGACAATTGCAGGCAATGAGTAAAGCCAAGAGTACCATAAACACTGTAGTCACCAGAGAAACTATGTGGGAGGAACTTAATCCACCCTTTCACTAGGTGATTTGTCAACCGGATTTCAGCTATTCGCAAGCCAATTTGTTATTGTTTTTAGCATAAGTCATTCACAAAATGTGGTCTCATACATACAGAATTAAAGTGAGCAGTCATAACTTATGTAGATGAAATGAAAGAAATATGAAAACTTTTCAGAAGACGATTTCCATTTTGGAGGTTTGCATGCTCATCCTGGTACCAAACCGTATCCCTCCGGATGCTGCGCTACACGCCCTCCCACTCCCTTCCTCCCACCAACCAACCCCCGCACCTGCCCACTTAACAATTCTGTCTATGGCAATGAGCAGCTCTGCTAGTACAATTGAAAGTTTATACATCTCCATTACATTACCATATAAATATATATATATTTCGTTATATAAAGTTTTATATATATATATATATATATATTAATATATATATATATATAACGATATATAACGAAAATCCACGTTTATATATATATATATTATATAAACATACATATGCTTTATATGCGGACACCCTAACCACTTGGCTCTGGACGCCGATTGTATGTTTGTCCAGAGGTTCGAAAATGGGTGAGGAAGGTCGTAATTATATATATATGTATATATATACATATAACATATATTACACATATATATATACACATATACATATATATAGATATATATATGTATATATATATATATATATATATATATATATATATATATATATATATATATTTATATATTGCAGCTGTGTCTGTCTGTATAATATACATTGTTCACTTAAGAAGTACTGTAGCTGTTTATTTTATATATTTTTGGAAGCATGTGAACTTATCATTGCCAACATCTTCGATTTGTGCCAAACAGATTCTATATAAATTACGTTATCACAATTA
Organism: Apostichopus japonicus; assembly: GCF_037975245.1. Taxonomy (NCBI): domain Eukaryota; kingdom Metazoa; phylum Echinodermata; class Holothuroidea; order Aspidochirotida; family Stichopodidae; genus Apostichopus; species Apostichopus japonicus. The sequence continues at coordinate 10,418,976 of NC_092573.1, forward strand.
AGGGCTGCAATGAAAACTGTTAATGAAATTAAAAATGCATCAACTGTTTATCAAGGCAAATGTTGCCACATTCAATGTTAATGGCGATAATTCGGATAGGAAAGGAATATTGAATAAGAATGAGTGGTTATAACTTATACGGCAAAGTTTCCGACATACAATGTTAATGGCGATAGCTCACAATATTGAATAAGAATGAGTTGTTGTGAGCAGAGGAAGCGTGATGGTCTATTGTTTGTTCACATTTAGACTGCTTAATAACAACGTGTCACTTTAGCGATATGGATGCTTAGAAAATAATTTCTTGTAATGACACGTTCAGAAGAATTTGTGAAAAAAGTTTCCATGTGATTGTAGAAACGATCATGTTGACATGATTTCAACAACTTCTTACTCTGTCAACAAATAGCTTGCATTTTGGTTAATGTAACTGTATTTATTTCATTTCATTTCATTTTTGTCTGATATTAAATGTACATCTCTTCAAATAGCCTAGTTTTTATGTAAAAATATAAAAAGTAAAAATATGCAGTTGTTATTTTGTTCATTCTGAAATTCTTTCATGTACCCTACTGTTGGAAAAGTGATTTGCAAGTGAGTGCAACTAACATTATACATAACATACAGCGACGTAGCCAGGAATTTGAAAGGGGGGGAGCACTTTTTGCGATTGATATGGATTTTCAAAGTTGTAGGCACGACTATCTGAGCGGAGCGCCACCATCGGCTGGCGCGGAGCGTACAAGAAAATTTTTGATTTTACAAACCCCCCAGATGGCAGGAAACAGCCCTTCCCGAATGTTCATTCTGGTTCCCTGGCCTCTTGCTAACTTGAGAAACCTCATTCAATATCACTTTTAAACCCAAAAAACAAACGAGTTAAAAAAGTACGTAATTCAATAATACATAATGTATTAAAATTAGCAAGGTACACAAGGGCGGCGGAAGCACCTTTAATCTGGGGGGGGGGCACCGAAGTCAAAGGGCACTTTGCAGAAATTCGATTGGACTGTTGCAGCCTGATATTTAGTACCCTTTATAAATCTTATTGTATTATCTTATTTGCGTATACACATCACTCCATCAACGCCCCCCACCCCCCCCCCCCGTCTAAGTAGTCTTACTTTTCAACTTCTGATACTTGTAGATACAAAGATAGGCCAGAAATGTCTTTGATACAACCATAGCCAGTAATTATCTTTGATAAAACTGTAGCTAGTAAATGTTTATCGAAAAGGCTGTTTTGGAACTTGGAACGCCGATCGTGACTACAACAGGCAACAAAGAGCTGCAGCTCTATACATATAAAGTCTGTTAATCAACGATAGGCTTATTTGACTGTGGAATGTTCTCAACTGAAATTTATCTGCATAAACGAGTTCTTAAGTAGATGTTAAAAAACTGACAAGATCGTATCCTAGTCTTTTTCGGCGGGTAGAGTATTGAATGAAACGGCACGCGATATGAATGACAGCCTAGATGACAGAAGAATAGGTCACCTAATTTAGCCATAATCTTGCTTCGTTCATTTCAATAGTTTTTCCTGTCTAGACTCTTAAACTCGTCCAGCAAGCTTATGGATTTGAATTATGGGTGTTTTAATAAAAAAGATAACTTGGCCAAAAAAAGTGTAGGCCCGGGCCTACAGTGCTACATACTGGCTACGCCCCTGATAGTTCTAAATTAGGATTAGATCTCTTACTGAAATATCGCTGTTCTAATAAGGTGATCAAGAGTACAAGTTTTATGTAGAAAAAGGGCACATTTTTAACCTGAGGAAAAGTGGGGGCACTTGCCCCCTGTGCCCCCCGGTTCCGCCGCCCTTGAAGGTACATGTACAGAGTAGACTTACTTACTTTTCAACTTCTGATACTTGTAGATGCAAAGATAGTCCAGAAATGTCTTTGATACAACTGTAGCTAGTAAATGTTTAAGTTAGCCTAATAAGAGAAGGCGAGAGCTATCCGACGATTGCCATCTGATGCAAATTTCTCAAGTGTTTTCTCAACTGAAATATTATCTGCGTAAGCGGGTTCTAAACTACATGTTAAAAAACTGACATCGGATCCTATAGTCTTTTTCGGCGGGTAGGGTGTTGAATGAAACTATCGTGCTACATACTGGCTACGTCCTGATCATATGATATCATTATCAGCAGATTTTGTTTCCTGTTTAAATTCTTTTACATGTTCTTTTACATAATATATCAGAAAGACAAACATAGTGCTCTTTTACAAGTTTTCCAGTAGGATGATTCTTGTTTATTGTCCAATGTCTGGACTTTAATACATTTGACGAACTTAACTGATGGACAATATAAACTTTCATATTTTGTAATACAGCCAGAAATGCAGTGGCCTAAAAACAAATATCGTTATCGCAGTGTATTAGCAGTGTAATAATTATTTTAGGAAGTGCGTATCACGTACGATTGCTAGCTTAGCTTTATAACATGCTGTTCGTGCAACAACTTAGGACGACTCATTGAACGAACGTTGTCGACGTTGTTGTGCATACAGTTCGTGACATTCCATAGAGTGCGGTTAGGTAGGCAATATGTATTTTATTACGCAGTGGCCAACTGTAGGCTTGTAATTGGCTATAAGCTAAATTTAGCTAATTGCATCTGCCAAACTAAGTAAGTAGTTGAATCAGTAGGCGTGAATGTTACTACGATTACAATCGAGTTAACGGAGCTAACGAGTATTCAAGATCAAAAGAGCACTGACAAAATACCATGCTAAAAAACGACAGTATAAAAAAAAAATAGACACTGAAAGGGGGGGAGCGGTCGCTCCCCCTGCTCCCCCCCTGGCTACGTCCCTGATAACATATGAAAGCAAGCATTGAAACAAATTGGCTTTCTTCATCAAAGGCATGCAACCTTTCCACCTAGTTTAAAGGTAGTCAGTATAGGCTCCAAATTATAGCATGCTGTAATTGCTAGAAGTATTAAAAAGTTCTTTCCCAGGGGTCTTTACTCTCCAAATTGTTCTCAGACACTTTTAAGGAACACACAAGATGACTGCATGTCCCAGTGAGGAAAAGTTCCTCGAAGGTTGTTATAGAAACAGTGTAAGAATTTTGACCAAAGGTGACCATATTTGAAAATATCTAGCATATTTGGAGCCAATACAGCGTACCTTTAAACTACACAGTTTGGAACATTTTTTCGAGACAGATGCAAAAGCACAGCTAACTTTTTCCTTTGTATTCATCAATTTTTTGTCATTAATTTTCACGATAGGAAATAGCCATCATAACTGTAACGATCCAATTTTGCAAAACAGAAAATGTGTCTTTAGTGACGTTATTTTGAATTATGTAATTCTCTATCCTGTAATATGCACGGTATGAAACTCTGACATCTTTACTATAAATGACCAAACACGAATTAGAAAGAGATATTGAAATGATCACATCATGGACAAAATTGTAATGAGTATGTCTTTGTAATGAGTATGTATGTAATGAGTATGATTGTAATGAGTTGTTGTGAGTATGAGTATAGAGTTGAATTGGTGAGAATGGGAAGACTTTAAAGCTCCTCTCTTGACAATTAAGAATTCAATATCATTTCACCAATTGTCTAATTAAAAGTGACGTCCTGTATTAAGAAGGATGTTACCCCTCCAATATTTTTGATCATTTCCTGCTGTCTAAGTTTGCATAGGTGTAGTGTTTAACCACTTTTCAGCCACAGGTACTGTAGCAACACTACATGTATTGATCAGTACAGACTGGCACCTTATATATATATATATATATATATATATATATATATATATATATATATATATAAGCCTAATCCATCATTATTCAGTATAGAGTGTGGCAACTATTGAAGGCACACACACACAGTAGGTAGTCTCTCACTGTGCATGTATTACAAACAGCAAGCTTCTAGGAAGGCCTTAATACTCAGTCTTCTTGTAATGCATGGCAGGTGCTGAACAAATGTTTGACCTGACAGCCTAACCTCCAGTATATTAAACTGTAGAAGGCAGTCACTCGACTATATCTTGTTTTCCTGATTCGTGATCTGATTTCAGGTTCATAGGTCACAAAGTTTCAGAGAAAATGAGGCCCTATTGGTTTTCAGAAATGGGTGGGTGGAGCTTTATTGTTGGAAACAGAAACTCACTAATAGTGCGTCACAGAAAAAAACTGTTTACTGAACAGGTTGGTTGGTGTATTGGTTGTTCAGTGAAGTGAGCAATACAATAATGGAGTTAAATTGAAAAAAAAAAGGAAAAAAAAGGAAAAAGTAAAGAAAAAAAGTAGAACTGTAGGAGTAAACAATCTTTAGGGTGAGTAAGCATTTGTTAGTGAAAAAGTGGAAAATAGGATAGTTTAATGGCTAAAGCTAATGACCCCCACCAGGGTTATTGAAAGAACCCTATTCATTTGATATGAATCCTGACAAATGGTGTCATTAGTAACGTGATTGTGGGACAAGAGAAGACAAAACGTACAAAGCTACAGATGCAAGATTTTTTTGCTAAAAAGCTTATAATTACATGTCACATGAGCAAAAAGGTTTTCACTTAGACCTCTGCCAATGATCTGCACCTTTGAGCACTTGTACACAGACTGCTAGTTCAGATGTTAAAGGTTATATTAGCTGGAATCCAACTTTTGTCATTTCATGACAGGTTAGCTAAACAATGATTTACTTGTAAGCAAAACTTTTTGGCAAAGCATTCAGCTTGCTCACAAAACAATTCTCTCTTTTACTATGGTGAACTGATAATACTTGGCAAAAGAAAATCTGTTGGGTTTTCTTTCTCTGTGTGTATGTTTCTGAGGGTGAAGGGGTGGGGAGGGGGGGGGAGAGACAGATGTATGAAATATTTATAACAATTAACACCACAAACAGTGTGCAAAATTACACGTACCAAACAGCAATGAGGTATAATAATGAGGTATAATAATAAGGTATAATAATAATCATAATAATTTAAAAAAAAATAATCATAATAATAATAATATAAGAATAAGAAGAGGAAAAGGAATAATAAGAATAATTATAATAAAGAATAATAAATAATAAGAATAAGAAAAATAAGAATAATGCTTATTTATACCAACTGAACAAAATGGGCACAAAAATACAGCATAGATAGAATTAAAAGAAATCTTGGTATCACATGACATCCATGAAAGTATACACTGACAGCATCCCAAAAACTGTAAGGATGCATCCATGCCCTAGCAACTAACTCTCAAGTTTTAATTTCTTTTGCATCTTTCCTTGACCAATCTACTTGTTAATATGCCCCTAATGTAAAGAGAGTTAGTATATATCTATTATATAATATCCTCTGAGCTTGTTCCTAGATCAATGCCATCCAAACTAGTTCCTGGGGACTATCACATTTTCATTATTGCATGGTCTCAAACACATGCTGCATCCCGAAAGAAATAAAAACAGTTTGATGAATTCCGATCTGGGGCAGTTGGGAATTTTTTAACGGTCAAAACTGTTTATTTTGATATGTTTCCATACTGTCAGATAAAAACGGCCTGCACTGCGCCCATCAATAACCATCACCTACAAGTTAAAAGTCATTCCATATGAAATATTTGAATGGGCTCTTGGTATAGAAATATTTGGTCATAGTCTGAATTCCAAGGATGATAACAATGATAAGGATAACTGTCATCTTTTGTTTTCCTATTTAGATTTAAAGCTGTCAGATTTTTGGCCAGCTTGACATGTATAACCCACACCATGTTATGTCCATGCATTTCACACATGTGATAACAACGGACACGCTAACATTAAATGGTGTTTTTGAAAAATGTCAGGAAACTGTCAATACTGGGGCATGGGGACATATGTCCAAAAAAAAAGTGTCCACAATCAAATCAAGGGCTGATGATATCTTATAGCTTCCCCTAACAATGAACAATGTACGGAGTCAATTATGACTTGTTGAAATACTTTCATTTTGGTTGTTAAGTTCTGTACGTGACTGTGAGCGTATCTAGATTCAATTGTGGCAAATGTCCACCAGTAACC